>NW_006409179.1:191611-201772 GCF_000296735.1 Chrysochloris asiatica
CAGGTTGTTAATGAGTTTTCCTCCAATCCTGATGCCACATTTTTCTTCATAGAATCCAGCTTCTTGTATTATTTGCTCAGTATACTTATGTACCCACCATTATTTTTCCATTGTATTTAAGTTTGTTTTTTTTTTCTTCTGGAACTCCTGGTGTATCTTCTCTAAGTGTAATCAAAGATATCATTGTCTACTTAATGTTATCAAGAAAGTTGAACTGAATGAATATTTCTGGTGAAGTATAGTTTACAATTTGTTATCGCATGCCATCAAGTTTGCTCCGAGCCACAACAACCCTATATAGGGTTTCTGAGGAGCACCTGGTGAACTTGAACCGCTGAACTTGAATTTCAAACTGACTTTTTAATCCGATACATTTACCCACAGCACCACATCAAGACACCACAGTTTATATGTATGAATATATAAATATGCATGAATATAAAATTCTAGCTGAGAGACTGTAAAAATGCACATTTATTAAAATTTCTTCTAAGGCTTATTAACTGTTTAATAAAACTTAATTTTATTCTGTATATTTCATAATTCATATAATAATTTATCCTATCATTAATTCTGACTGTTATCACTAGAGGCAGAATTGTTACATTGGTGGTGGTGGTTATGAGCTGTGGAGTTGATTCTAACTCATAGCGACCCTGCATAGGGTTTCTGAGTCTATAAATTTTTATGGGAGCAGAAAGCCTCATCTTTATCCCTCAAAACAGATGGTAGTTTCAAACCGCTGACCTTGAGATTTTCAACCTAACTTATAACCACTAGACTACCAGAGCTCCTTGATACTCCTTAGAACATTATAAATATTTTTTCAATTTCCACAAACAGTTGTGTTTCAAATACATTATTTACATTGCGAGACTGTAGGTTAAAATTATGGCTTTTTATTTTCCATATTGTTGTGAGAAATTACATTTCACAGGCAAGTCATTGGCATATAGTGTATCCATACTTTCAGTAAATTTTGAAAGATTTTAATAAAAATTTGATATCTTGGGATGATTTTTCATGTGATAATTCACTTGAAAACTTTTCATCTTTTGAATTCAATATTTTCCCATGTTAATCCATTTAGTCAACCATGGTTTCAATATGTACATGAACTTGATTAATCTATAGTAATTTGACATATTTAAACCTACATGATATAAACAGGAATTATAATATTACTATGTGCCATTTGGCTTCGATTCATTTCAAACACATAAAATAATAGTTCAAATATAATAAGATTTGTTGTTTCTGTTAAATGTCCTCGAATTAGTTCTGGACAGGGTATCATAGTGACCCTGAAAAGGATTCAAAGTTGTAAATATTTTGAAAGCAGAAAGCCTCATCTTTCTCCTGTGGAGCAGCAGGTGATCTTGAGCTGTTGAACTGTATTTCATAGTCCAGCACTTATCATACTGAGCCACTGCATGCCCATAGACATGACACGATGGTACTGGTTGTGTGTCACCAAGTCAGCTGTGATTCATAGGGACCCTGGACAGGGTTTACAGGGCTGTAAAATTCTATCAGAGCAGAAAGCTTCATAATTCTCCTGAGGAGTGACTGGCAGTTTCAAACTCCTGACCTTGTGGTTATCAGTCCATTTCTTAATCTACAACACTACCCAGGAATACTTATAAAAACAAGCCCTTTTGTTTTTGCTAAGTGTGAACAAGTCTATTCAGACTCATAGCAACACTAGATACGGCATCCAAGGAGAGGCTGGTGGGTTTGGAACATAGACCTTGAAGCTATGAAGCTAGTAATTATCTTAGCTTGCCATCCACACATGGACTCCGTAATAGGATATCATTGTTTTTTAAGTGTTGTTGTGGTGCATCTGATGCTTAGTGAACCTACTTCATATAGGTTTCTGAGGAGGGGCTGGTGAATTTGAACCACTGACCTTGAGAATCAAAGTGACTTTGTAGTCCAGTGTAATGTCCCACAGTGCCACATTATATATGGAAGCTATGCTAAGAAATAAATGAATACTAGTGTGGTGCTGTGGATTTATGTGCTAAACTACAAGGATGTTTGAACAGCAAAGTCAGTAGTTCAAGCTCATCAGCCACTCCTCAGAAACCCTATACAGAGTCGCTATGAGTTGGAACCAACTCAATGACACTAAATAACAACAACCAAAAATATATATACTAAAATTTCCCATATGCCCAAATGGAATTGAAATATAAAAGCAAGATATATTTCCAGGTGATATACAAGAACTCAGACACCAATTCCAGGTAACATAAAAAGTATCTGAAGAAAGGAGATTTGAAGATTTATATTCATAGCAAAAGAGATCATTCCAGGTAACATAAAAAGTATCTGAAGAAAGGAGATTTGAAGATTTATATTCATAGCAAAAGAGATACGTGTGCCCAGAGAGTGGGAAAAAAGTTTTTGCAATGACATATCAGACAAAGGATTAATATCTAAAATTTTATAAAACTACAATACATATTCAAAAAAAGAGAAACAACCAAGTTAAAAAAATGAACACAGGACCTGAACAGACACTTCAGCAAAGCAGACATTCTAGCAGCCAGGAAAATTACAAAAAAAAAGTTCAAAACTAGCCATTAGAGAGAAACAAATTCAAACAACAATGAGACATCATTTTCCACCAGCATTAAAAATGAAGTTCAAAAAAGCAGAAAACAACAAATTCTGGCATTGGTATTAAGAGACTGGAACCCTCTTCAATTTCTGGTGGGATTGGAAAATTGTTCAGCCACTCTGGAAAATGATATGGCACTTCCTTAGAAAGTTGGAAATAGAAATATCTTATGATCCAGGATTAACTCTACTGGGTTTGTCTAATCCAAACCAGGGAACTTTCAGTCACCATACATGTATGTGAACGCTGGCTGATGAATTAACAACATTGGAGAAAAAATAATGCATTTGAATTATGGTATTGTCAAAAATTGATGCCTTTGAGTTGTGGTGTTGGAGGAGAATACTGAAAGTGCCATGGACTGCCAAAAGAACCAATAAATCTGTTTTGGAAGAAGTGCAGCCAGAGTGCTCCTTGGAGGCCAGGATGGCTAAGCTTCGTCTCTCCTACTTTGGACATGTTGTCCGGAGGAAACAATCTGCTGGGTAGGGTGGAGGGTCAGAGAAAAAGAGGAAGACCCCCAACGAGATGGATCAGCCAGGTGGCATCATTGATGGACTCAAGTGTGGCAGCGGTAGTGAGGTTGGCCCAGGATCGAACATTGTTTCGTTCTGCTGTGCATGGGGTCGCTATGAGTCGGTTCTGACTCGATGGCACCTGACAACAACAACATTGTCAAAAATATTAAATATATTATTGACTGCCAATGAATGACCAAATCTGTGTTGGATGAAGAACAATAATAAAGAGGACCCTAGGATCATAAAGGGAGAAAAGCACAGGCAGAATGTAGGACCTTTTACAAAGAAGCAGGGACACTAGAGATGGAGGCAGAGATTCGGACACGGAAAGAAGAGCAGCCGAGGACTCTATATTCATGGAAAGAGAGGGACTGAGAGCTGGTGGCCAGGAGACACACTTGCAGAATGTGCCATTTGATGGTGTAAATTATTATATATGTCTGATTTTTTTTTTCAAATACATAAAATGAATAGAGGGAAATTGTGTTAACTGAGGGTACATGGAGGGGATTATAACCATTGTAATGAAACAAAGTATATGATTTGTTGAATGTGAAACTGATGATCTGCCCTATAATTTTACTCAATTTACAATAAAAAACTTAAAAGAAAAGGGAGAGAGTGAGATAAGGATAATATTCTTATGATTCATTAGTAAGTAATTGTTATCATGACCAAATGTGACTGTCACGATTGTAAAGTTAGACATTATTTAATATAAAGGTGACAGAAGTTAATCTTACAGTCCAGGATCAGAGGAACCTAGGAACATCAAAGGAAAAGAGATGAACAGAGTATGGAACCCTATCCAGAGGAGCAGCAACACCAGAGTTTGAGACAGAGATCAGAGCATGGAGAAATAGATTAACTGAAGATCTAGACTCATGGAAGGAGAAAGTCTGTGTGATGGTAGCCAAGAGGGATATTGGCAGAGTATGCCATTTGGGTTTTTAAGAAATTATATGTTCCTGAGTGGTTTTTTTTGTTTTTTGTTCATCCAAAAAACAGAGGAAATAGAAGCAAATACTATTGAATGATGATGCATGGAGGATTGTAATAATTGCAATGTAAAACTGATGTTCACCCATGTAAACTATCACTCAATTCATAATTTAAAAAATGCTTTAAAAAAATCCAGTCTTTCAGTCAATTTTAATTTACAGCAACCCTACATACGGTTTCTGAGACTGTAAATATTTATGAAAGCAGACACTTAACATCTTTCTCCAGCATAGCAGATAGTGGATGTGAACACCTGACATCGTAGTTAGGTGTACTAGTCCAACACATATTTTCAGTGCTAAAAGGATTGTTAATAAATGATAAGCAAATGGAATTGCTATGAAAATGCAGAAATGTGTGAGAAATAATGATTGTATGGCTTGGTAATATTGACAAGAAATAGAAATCAATGATCCTAGTTAAGTTTTAATGAGTACTTATTATGTAGCAGGCATTGCATACAGGGTTTGTTGTGGTTAGGTCTCACTTACCAGTGGGATGACATTTCCAATGATCAGTTGAATGTTCAGATAGTAATCATTAACCCTACATCAAAAATAAGATTAAAATGGGGCCTATGATCCTCTTCTCAATGATATTGGGAGAATATACAAGTTTCCTTTGGCTTCCATTAAAACCACACACACAAACTTTTGATTGCTTAAGGATAAATGTATCATCTCACAGTTCTGAAGACTGGAAGTCAGAAATCAAGGTGTCAGCAAGGGAGTACTACCATGAAAGGCTCTGAAAGAGAACATATTCATTGCTTCTTCTAGTCAGGAAAACAGTTGTAGCTCCAGGTATTTCTTAATCTGTTGTCTTTTTACTCTAATCTCTACCTCTGTTGTCATATTGCCTCCTACTTTTCTATGAGTGTTCTACACTGCCTATGTTATCAGTATGCATGTGATTGCAATTAGGCCTCTCAGGTAAATTCAGGCTGTTAAGGCAATATTCACCTTTCGTCATAATATTAGCAATTAGAGGTTCAAGAATTAGGACATAGAAATAACAATTTGGGGCAAATGTTTAACCCAATACTGAAGGAATGTTATCTTATGATTGATTTGAAAATAAATTATATATAGGCCAGGAATGACAGTAACTTTTCTCCCTCTCAATATCCTTTGTGGTATTACATTTCCAACAATAATTCAGTGATCATGAAGAAAACAAGCCCTAAAATAAAGGCACCAAATGTAGAGTTTATAAAGCCAAACTTTCTAGTTCCAGCTCATTGTCTACTTATGAAATTTTTGTAATGAAAATTAGTTCATTTTATTTTTGAACACAGTAATGAATAAGATTCTATTCATTGATCATGCTCAAATATTTTATAACCATTTAAAACCACTTTGAAAATAAATAAAAGTCATTTTGTATATGATGAATCCAACCGTGAATGATGTTAATGTTGATGCACAGTTACAGGTCTCAATACTTGGTGAATAGGCACAGATGATATAGTCACTATAAAGAAGGTATCCTACCAAGGAGTTTTCTCAGGCTTACTTTTATGTCCCTGTTCCTCAGGCTGTAGATAAAAGGATTCATCATTTGAGGGAACACAATGTACATCACTGAGGCTACAGCTGTCTTCTTGGGAGAGTATGCAAATGAAGAACTGAGGTACACACCAAAAGCTGTCCCATAGAATAAAGACACAACTGAGATGTGAGACCCACAGGTGGAAAAAGCTTTATACTTTCCAGATGCTGATGACATTTTCAAAACAGAGGAGGCAATCCGAGTGTAAGAAAATATGATCCCAGAAAAAGGAACACAAGCAAATATGAAAGCCTCAAGGTATATGAGGATATTATTAATGAGAGTACTTGAACAGGCAAGTTTGAGGACTTGAGTAAGTTCACAGAAGAACTAAGGGATTTCCAGATTTGTGCAGAAGGACAAATGCATAATCATAAGACTGTGAGGTAGGGCTGTTACCATACTAATGAACAATGAAAGTAGAATCATCAGACCACAGAAGTATGAGTTCATGATTACAGTATATCTCAGTGGGTGACAAATGGCCACATAACGGTCATAAGCCATTATTGCAAGGATAAAATTTTCAAAAGGAGTAAAAGTCATGACAAAGAACATCTGGTTAAGGCAACCTTTATAACTGATGCTATTATCTTTTGTCAGGATGTTCATTAACATCTTTGGGATGGTGGTTGAGCTTAAGCAGATGTCATTAAAGGACAGATGAGAGAGAAAGAAGTACATGGGAGTGTGCAGGTGTGAGTTAAAACATACAGCTAGGACAATGACTATATTTCCTAGGACAGTGACCAGGTATATAATAAGAAATAAGCTGAAGATGAGGGGTTGCAATTCTGGATCCTCTGTCATTCCCATGAGAAAGAATTTTGAAACACTTGTTTGATTTCTGGGTCTTTCGTTGTTGATAAATCTGATAGAAGACAAGATTCACAAGACAATTAAATGTGTTATCCCTGGACCATCTGTACACTAACAGCATTATGAGAGGCAGACATTATCTTTGGAAGGAAGAGCATATGCAGTACAATAAAAAAAAAAAAGATATATTCTGCATATGTAATACTTGTTCTTTATATAGAGAAAACAAGAATTAAGTTTATATTATAAGGATTTTTGTTGTTGTTGTTGAATGTCATTGAGTGGATTCTGTATAGGGTCTACAACAATGGCAGATGAGCTTATACCACCAACCTTGAGGTTCAAACAGACCTTGCAGTGCAACTAATTAACCCACTGCTGCACACCAGGACTTATTTATTCTAGAAATGAAAGAGTGATAATTTTCATTACAATATTTTTGATATTTTGATCAGTATAAATATTTACTAATTTTACCTAAGATAGTGGTGGTGGTTGTATGCCATGGCGTTGATTCCTACGTACTGCCACACTCTGTAGGTTTCCGAGGTTTCAAATCTTTATGGGAACAGAAAGCCTCATCTTTCTCCAGCAGAACAGCTGACACTTTTGAAATGATCTATTCAATTAGCTATATCATGAGTTTATCTGGGTCTCCAACTCCTTTCCCTAAGATATGAGTGAGACTGTAGAGAGACTACAAAAATGTACTAAACAAGGAATATAAGATGAAATTTACAAAACTGTCTCTACCAAAAAATGTAAGTCAATGTCAAAAAGTTGGTTATCAGTCATCATGTTTGACTACATTATTGCTCAACATGAAAATCATTCTTACAATTGTAGAGACAGAGCTAGACACTAGCTGAATAACTTTGATATTGGTGCAAAGATGTAAGAACATCTGGCAAGAAAATCACAGACAAACAAGATTCTCATGAGAAACTTGCTCCGACTCATGCCCTGCATGTATTTTATTCACATAGATAATTATCCTGGATGTGCATGTAATAAAACTCCTGTCATCTGTTATAAATTTTAAGTAGGAGACTTTAGGTTACCTGACTGGCATTATTGAGGAACGATGTCTGACATCTACTGTGGATGTAGATGATAGAAGACAGATCTTCACGAAAGACAGAGGGACTGTGTGAAATATTAGGTTTTTGTATAAAAATGGTCATCTCTAGGAAGAAGGTGATGTGTTCTATCTCCTTACAGAGAGAGGTAGGACTCTTAAGTAAGATTTCACAGGTTATTTAGTCACTGTATCCCTGGAGACTCAATATTCAAAGATTCTCATTTGGCCAAAATATTTTTTGTCATTCTGATCCCAGGACAGTAAGTATCCAGAAAGACCAAGATATTCTAATGTGAATTTCAGGATTGTGGCATTCCTGGCTTTGCGAGATAAGGTGCATGCAATTCACCTCTCTCCACTTGTGTCTGCTCATTTCCAAATTGTATTATTTTATTCATATACCAACCATAATTTCTCAGTTCTTTTCCAGTTTTTTCCTCAGGAACTCCTGGTATAGCTTCCCAAATATAATCAAAGATATCTCTATATAGTTAATGTTAACAAGGAATTTGAACTGAATATTGGTGAGGAAGTACATTTTATATGATGTTGTTATTGTGTGCCATCCAGTAGTTTCAGACCCATAACAACCCTGTATAGGGTTTGCGAGGAGCAGCTGGTGAACTTGAACCACTGACCTTAGGATTCAAACTGATTTTGTAGTCCAGAGCACTAATCCTCATCATCACACCAGGACTCTAGTGTGTATGTATGAATATATAAATATGCATACAAATACAGCTGAGATATTGTAAAAATGTACATTTATAAAAATTTGTTCTAAGACTAACTGTTTAATAAACCTTAATTATGTTCTTTATATTTCATAAACCATATTATAATTTAGCCTATCATCAATTCTGATGTGACAACAGAGATAAAACTGTTACCTTAGTGGTGGTGATGGTGGTGGTTACATGCTGTGGACTTGGTTCCGTCTAACCATCTAATAGTGATCCTTCCTAGCGTTTCTGAGTCTGTAAATCTTTATGGAGGAAGCAGAAAGCCTCATCTTTCTCCTTCAGAACAGCTGGTAGTTTCAAATTGCTGAGTTTGAGGTTGGCAGCCCTATTTGCAACACCTAAGCTACCAGAGCTCCTTGTTACTCCTTAGAATTTTATAACCATTTTTGTCATATTCCTCATATTTCACAAACAGTTTTCTTTACATTGGGAGATTGTAGCTTGAAATTATGTTTTTTGATTTTTCATATTGTTATGAGAAATTACATTTCACAGGCAAGTTATTGGCTTGTAGTGTAACCATACTCTCAGTAAATTTTGTTAGATTTTAACAAAAATTTTATATAATAGGTTGCAGAATATTCAAGTGAATATTCACTTGAAAACTTTTCACCTTTTTGAATTGAATGTTTTCCCATGCTGATCCATTTACTTAACCACTGTTTCTATATGTCCAGTCGCTTGGTTAATCCATAGAGATTTGATATATTTAAACCTACTTGATATAAAATGGGATTATAATGTTATTCTGTGCCATTTTACTTCCATTCACTTCCAAAACATACAATAATAGTTCAAATATCATAAGATTTGTTGTTTCTGTTAAGCATCCTTGAATCTATTCTGACTCTTAGTGACCTTGGATAGTTTTATGAAGTTGTAAATATTTTGAGAGCAGAAAGCCTCATCTTTCTCCTGTGGAGCATTAGGTGATCTTGAACTGTTGACCTTGTGTTTCATAGTCCAGTGCTTATCATACTGAGAGCCATTGCATACCCAGAGGACATGGTGGTGGTATTGTTTGTGTGCCACCAAGTCAGTTATGACTCATAGGAAACTTGAATAGGATTTTTGTGTTTGTAAATCTTTACAAGCACAGAAAGCCTCATCTTTCTCCTGAGAAGCAACTTGCTATTGTTGCTAGGTGTCAGCGAGTCAGTACCAACTTTTAGAGACCTCATGCACAGCAGAATGAAACACTGCCCAATCCTGGGCCAACCTCACTATTGTTGCCATGCTTGAACCCATTGTGAATGTCAGATTTAAACTCCTGACCCTGTTGTTATCAGCCCAGTTCATAACCCACAGCACTATCCATGGATACCTATAAAAAAATACCTTCTTGTTGCTAAGTACTATCAAGATAGAGTTTCCAAGGAGTGGCTAGTGGGTTTGAACTATGGACCTTGAAGATAAGAATACAGTGATAATCTTATGGTACCACAAAAGACTCCCTAGTAGGTTATTGTTGTTTTCAAGTGTCATAGAATTGAATCCAACTCTTAGCGACCCTAGATAGGGTTTCTGAGTATGGCCTGGTGAAATTGAACCACTAACTATGCAATCCGAAGGGACCTTGCAGTCCAGCACAATATCCCAGTGACACACCACATATGATGTGGTGGTGGCTATGTGCAGTGGAGTCGGTTCCAACTCATAATGACCCTGTACAAGGTTTCCGAGACTGTAAAGCTTTATGGGAGCAAAACACTTCATCTTTCTGCTGCAGAACAGCTAGAAGTTTCATAATGCTGACTTTGCAGTTCGCAGCCCAATTTGTAACCACTACACTACCAGAGCCTCCCCATATATGAT
>NW_006409179.1:203803-204782 GCF_000296735.1 Chrysochloris asiatica
TATAAAACTACAATATGTTTACAAGAAAAAGAGAAACAACCCAATTAAAATAATGAAGAAATGATCTGAACAGACATTTCATCAAGGCAGACATTCTGGTAGTTAGTAAATATACAAAAAAAGCTCATGATCACTAGCCATGTAAGAGAAATAAATAACACAACAATAAGACATCATTTCACATCAGCATTAAAATCAAGTTAAGAAAACCAGAACACAACAAATTCTGGTGAGCGTATGGACAGACTAGAGCCATCCTACATCACTGGTGAGATTACAAAAAATTTCCATCACTCTTGGAAATGCCATGACTCTTTCTTAGAATGTTGCAAATAGAAATACGTTACGAACCAGAATTTACTCAACTGATTATACATCCAAAGGAGCTATGAGCCAGAACACTAGCAGGTATATGCACACCGATGTTTATTACAGCACTATTCACAGTAGCAAAAAGATGGAGACAGCGCAATTGCCCATCAATGGAAGACTATATAAACAAACTTTGGTGCATTCACACAATGGATTACTGTACAACATTGAAGAATAACAATGAATCTGCAAAACACCTCATAAACAAGGATGAACCTGGAGGCTTTTATTCTGAGTGAAATTAGTGAATCACAAAAGAACAAATATTGTATGAGACCATGATTGCAAAAGCATAATAAAAGGTTTCCATACTAAAAGAAACATTCTTTGATGGTTACCAGGAGTGGGGTGCAGTAAAGAGTACTTCACCAACCTGAGAGTAGACACATGCTAACTCAGATGAAGGGGGTGAATATACTATAAGGGAGAGGAAACTATACAAAAAAGGGGAGGGCAATACACAAGAAGAGGGAGTGTGGCAGAAGAATAATGAAGAAACATGAAGACAGGGAGGTACATATAGATTAAAGGGGATAGAGGTAAATAATAAAATATGTACAAACCTGGAGCAGTGTTTTGTGCATAGACACATTAATTAAGACATAGT
>NW_006409179.1:233576-234113 GCF_000296735.1 Chrysochloris asiatica
GGTATTCTGTGTTGTTGTTGGCGGAACTCTCTGCTATACGTCCATCCTATCTGCCATCTTGTTTGTTCTCCTCATTGTCTCTTGATTATATGGTGGTACCTCTTGAAATGGTTGAACATTAACCATTTCCTTTTTGTTCAATGCCTCTGTGTATCCATTCCATCTTTTCTTGATGAATTCTGCATCATTCAATAATTTGCCCAGATAATCTTTCAATAACGCAAGTTCAGGCTTGAATTTTTTGTTCAGTTACCCCAGCTTGAGAATTGCTGACAGTGTTATTCCTTTTTGGTTTTCTGATTCCAAATCTTTGCATATTTTATTATAGTATTTGGTTTTATCTCCTCTAGCTGATCTTTGAAATTTTTTGCTCAGCTCTTGTTGTTGTTATTAGGTGCCATCGAGTCAAAACCGACTCATAGCGACCCCATGCACAGCAGAACGAAACAATGTCCGATCTTGGGCCAACTTCACTACTGCTGCCACACTTGAGTCCATCAATGATGCCACCTGGCCAATCCATCTCATTAGGGGTCT
>NW_006409179.1:237518-240789 GCF_000296735.1 Chrysochloris asiatica
ATAAACAAATCATTGGTTTTGCAGAATCCTATCATGCATTCTCCAGCATCATTTCTATCACCAAGGCTATGTTTTCCAACTACTGGTCCTTCATCTTTGCTCCCAACCTTTGCATTCCAATCACTAATAATGAGCAATACATCTTGATTGCATGTTTGATCAATTTCAGATTGAAGAAGTTGGTAAAAGTTCTTCTATTTCATCCTCGCTGGCTTTAGTGGTTGGTGCATAAGTTGGAATAATATTGATATTAACTGGACTTCCCTATAGGTGCATAGATATTATCCTATCACCTACAGCATTGTACCTCATGACTGATCTGGATATGTTCTTTTTGACATTCAATGGGACACCATTCCTTTTCAATTTGTCATTCCCAGAATAGTAAAACATGTGGTCACCAGATTCAAAATGGCAAATACCAGTCCATTTCAGCTCACTAATGCCTAAGATATCGATGTTTATGTGTTCTTTTTCATTTTTTACAACTTCCAATTTTCCCAGATTCATACTTCATACATTTCATGTTCAGAATTTCTATGGATGTTTACAGATGTTTCTCTTCATTTTGAGTTGTGATCCATCAGCAAATGAAGGTTCTGTGGGCTTTTCTCCCAAGAGCTTAACTCCATTCATGTCATCATGGTTAACTCTACTTTGAGGAGGCATCTCTTCCCTAGTCACATTTTGAGTGCCTTCCAATTTGAGGGGCTCATTTTTCGGCCCTGTATCTGACAGTGTTTCTCTTCTATTCATAAATTTTTAAGTGACTCGTGATTCCGAAGTAGTTTGTCACTCTTTCTTTCTAGTCTGTCTTTGTCTGGAAGCTCCTCTGAAACCTGTCCACCATGGGTGACCCTGCTGGTTATTTAAAATACCGGTGGCATAGCCCTCAGAATCACAGCAACTCAATCCACACAGCACGACATACAGAGGAGTGGTGGCCGTTTGGTTTTATGCCAAAACTGTCACTTTAAATTTCTATATCAATCCTGATACAATCAAGATGTTCTCTCCCAGGATGGAGGCTCCAGAACAGCTGAGCGTCTTGAACTCAAAAACAATGGATTTCTTGATTCTCCTACAAATTCCCGTAGCTGTAAGCCCTCCAATCCTCCAAATATTCCTTTATTTGTGTTTCAGAGTTCCAGCATCATCCCCTGAGCCTGCTTGGCCCGGTATTCCGTGTTGTTATTGATGGAGCTCCTCACTGCACATCTACCCAATCCATCATCTTGAATGTCTCAGATATATCTATATATACACACACACATATATATGTGTATACATATACATATGTGCTTATACATATACATATGTGCATGTATATATGCATATGTGTGTGTATATGTATGTATATATATGTGTGTATATATATGTTTGTGTATATATGTGTATATATATGTGTGTGTGTATATGTATATGTGTATATATATGTGTGTGTGTGTGTAGGTATATATGTATATACATATATATACATACACACCCTGTGCACAATAGAACAAAACACTGTCTGATTCTGGGCCAACCTCACAAATGTTGCCATGCTTGAGCCTATTGATGCTGCCATTTTGTCAATCCATCTCACTGGGGGGGTCTTCCTCTTTTTCTCTGACCCTCTACCCTATGAAACATGATATCCTTCTCCAGGGACTGGTCTCTCCTTACAATATGTCCACAGTATGAGAGACAAAGTTTGGTAATCTTGGTATCCAAGGAGCACTGTGGCTGCACTTGTTCCAAAACTGATCTGTTTGTTCTTTTGACAGCCAATGGCACTTTCAATATTCTCCTTCAACACCCTAACTCAAAAGCATCAATTCTTCTACGGTCTTCCTTATTCACTACCCAGCTTTTACGTGCATAAGAGGTTATTGAAAACATCATGGCTTATGTCAAGCACACCTTAGTCTTCAAGCTGACCTCTTTGGTCTTCAACACTTTAAAAAAGGTCTCGTGCAACAGATTTGCCTAATGCAATATGTTATTTGATTTCTTGACTGCTGCTTCCATGAGTGTTGATAGTTGATCCAAGGAGAATGAAGTCCTTGACAACTTCTGTGTGTATAAAATATTAATTGCCTTTTCCAGCATCATAAATAGTTTTGTGCTTTGTAGTGTTCTTTCAAAAGTCCAGGTTTGGCATTGTGGGCTAATGTGCTGAACTTTGAAGTGCAAGGTCAGTTGTTCAAGCTCACCAGCTGCTCCCTGGAAATCCTATGCAAGGGTGCTATTGGTCAGAATTGATTAGAAGGTTCTTAGCAACTACTGTATTCTTTGGCCAATTGCCATATCACTCATGTTAATCTTGTTGATGTATAACTTTAGTTTTATGCCATCTGAGAGAACATATGTAATTGCAATTAAGTCATTCACAACAGGCCTAATCACCTCTACAGGCTGAATCTCCTCTACAAAGACTCTTTGTATAATTAATATAACACCCACACTATATCATATTAGCTAGTTTCACAGATTCCAAATATTAAGAAATTCCATTTAAGGGCAACCAAATAACTCACTACAGGACGCATATCTTCTGATGAGTTCTTCTATTGAAATATTAACAATATAGGTCCAGGAAAAAAAGGTAATTTTTCTATTCCTGTGTATCATTATTCTATATTTGTCTCCATTATAGAAATCCTGAGAGAGTGAGGGAAAATATAATCAAGATAAAACCACTACATATAGGAATTGTATTTTTGTAAAGTGCCATTATGTCAATTCTGATTCAAAGCAACTCTGTATAGGGCTTTCAAGGAGAGCTGGTGAGCTTAAACCACTGACCTTGTGGTTTAAACCAACTTTGCTGCCCACTTAATTAAGCCACAGATCTCCACATATAGGATGGTCTATTCCTATATACTCCTTACATTTGAAGTCCTTCTAGTGAAAACCCTTCCAATTGCTACCACTATTATTCAGCGTGACAATGTCTGACATTCTTTTAATTTTTAGCACTAAAAAATTATATATGGATGCTGTTCAAATATCCCATAACTATTTAAAATCACTAAGAAAATTCAATTATCCCACTTTGTGTATAATGAAATTAAGTGCAGTTGAAGCTGATACGGATTACACTTCTGGATCCTCTGTCATTCCTAGGAGAAAGATTTTGAAACACTCGTTTGGTTTCTATATTGTTGACGATTCTGATGGAACAGTGGGGTCAGAAGACAATCAAATTTGTGTTCTCCAGGCTAGCAGCAACTTCATTAGCATCACTGGAGATGGGCATTATCTGGGGTAAAGAAGAAGAGTAATA
>NW_006409179.1:241146-242584 GCF_000296735.1 Chrysochloris asiatica
TTAAAAACTCTTTGATAATGGTAAATAGATATAGCGTAGATGTTATGATTCGGGCTTATGAATCAGGCTGTGAACCGCAAGGTCAGCAGTTGGAAACTACCAGCTGCTCCTCAGGAGATAGATGAGGCTTTCTGCTCACATAAAGATTTACAGCCTTGGAAACCCTATTCAGGGTCGCTATGGGTCAGCATTGACTCGACAGCACCTAACAACAGAGAGAAAATGACAGAAAAACAAAATTCCCATGGGACGCTTGGATCCATCATTTCTTGCATGTACTCTCTTCATATACATCATTTTCCTGGTTTTATCTCTAGTAAAACCAACAAATTTACAAACCCTGCGCTCATTTTCAAACATTAATTTGTTAACTTCAGATTACCTGATTGAAATCTTTGTAGAATGATGCCTTTCTTCTATGCTGGATGAGGAAGACAGAAGATCTGAATGAAGCACTTTGTTTCAGGTCAAAAATGATCATATCAGAAGAGGGTCATCTTTTCCACCTCCTTATAAGGAAATGAGTCAGATGAGATACCACAGGCACACTATTTTCTACCTCTTTATCCCTGAAGGCTCAATATCCAAAGTTGCTCATTAGCCCAACTATTGTCAATCTGATCCCAGTGCAATAAAAATCCTATAAGCTCAAGATTTTAGAGAATTACATTTAGAATCTTTGATTTCCTGGTTCTGGAAGACCAAATGCATGTCATTTGCCTTTTCCACCTGTTTCTACTCATGCTTGTGCCACAAGCCTCGTACACATGTAGTCATCACCAAATTCAAGTTGGAATCCAGGATATTCTTTTTAGGTGCAAGCAGATATTTCTATTTAATCATTGGTATTATAAAACTCTTACAAATATTAAGTGTGGAAATATAGTTGAAATGTGTGGATATAAAAATAGACTCATAAATACAACTAAAATATTGTAAAATGAAAACTCACAATGTTTCTTCAAAGACTATTTTATTGTTTCCTGAACCTTGGTCTATATCCTATATTTTTTAATGGTCTAAAAAATATTTTAATAAAAACTAATTGTTTATATGGGAAACATATTATTAGTAAAGTCTCACAAAAATTTAAAAAAAACTTGAATTTGGTGGTGAGTACAATTCTGTCTGTGATAAATATGGAGAAATCTGTTATTTCCTCTTTAGAGCTGTAATCCACTTTTCCCAACTTCCTTAAATTGGTTTAACATGAAATTTTCCTTACATTTGGAGAGTTTAGGTTCTGATGATATTCTTTGCTTTTTCATAGAGTTATGAAGTGTTACAAGGTGCTCTGGTAGCATAGTGGTTATGAATCAGGCTGTGAACTGCAAGGTCAGCAGTTCAAAACTACCAGCTGCTCTGCCAGAAAGATGAGACTTTCTGCTCCTGTAAAGACTTATAGCCTCTGAAACCCTGTTCAGGGTCAGAACCGACT
>NW_006409179.1:244509-245606 GCF_000296735.1 Chrysochloris asiatica
TCTTATAGACAGAATATTGAAGGATGTTGTTTTCTGATCTATTCTGCTCTCCATGTCTCCATCTCACTTTTTTTGCCATCATTTTGCAACTAAGTACACTCATGAAAGCTTGTAAACCAGAAAATCCCTGCCTTTATAGCCTCCCTATTTTTGAGAGCCAATGTATAATTTGCTTGTGTGGCACTGTGGGCTAATGCGCCAGACTGCAAATTTGTTTGAACTGCAAGGTCATTGGTTCAAGCTCACCAGCTGCTTCTTTGAAACCCTATAAAGGGTTGATAAGGGTTGGAATTGACTTGATGGCACTTAACAACAACAAATTAATACAGCACACTGAAGGTTGTTCCTTAATATGAAGAATTCTTCCATTCCAGTTGGAATTTTAAATCACTTCATTCAGAGGCAAAAGTCGAGTCCTTCATATTGTAGCTATTTGCACTTGCTACAGTATCAAACATTTTTATGTTCCTTGGTTAGAGTTCTGGTCAACTAGTCATCAGAGCTAGGCCATATGGGTGCTAGTTGCAAGTTTGGGTGTTCATGCACACGTCTCTGTACTTAAGACCAACTAGTCAATTCACTTTCAGCCCTAGCCCCAAAGGGCTAGGTCAGTACCCATGGGATAAGGAGTTAATGCATCATCCTAAACTTCAGACCAGTCAGCCCTTTTTCTTCTCTCTCTCATCTCAAGGTTAACAGGTGCCAATGGAACATGGCCAAACTCAGTCCATGACTTCATTGCTGCTTTTCTCCCACTTCTACTCTCAAGTAGACTTCTCAGGAGGTCACTGGCAATCATATTATACTTCTTATGTATTCCCTTTTAGTTTCAATTCTAGAAGGGCATTTTCTCTGATTGGCTGGCTTTTCTTTCCTTGATGCCTCCAAAAAAAACAGCTTGCTTGATATTCAAACATCCAAATAGTCTTTTTTTTTGTTTTGTTTTGTTTTTGCTTTTCTACAGGTCTTTCTTTCAATAAGAATCTTCTGTTCTCAAGAAGTTATGGGTTGGTCTTCATGTTTTTTTTAAGTATGAATGTCCCAACTCAGAAGGTTCTGGGTAAGGACCAGGATTCTACCCAAAGCTCCATACTCTA
>NW_006409180.1:0-1787 GCF_000296735.1 Chrysochloris asiatica
GTGAAGCCATCTGGGCCTGGGCTTTTATTGGTTGGGAGTCTTTTGATGACCTGATCAATTTCTTCTTGTGTTATGGGTCTGCTCAGGTTTTCTACTTCACTGTGTGTAAGTTTAGGTAGGTCGTGTTTATCTAAAAATGTATCCATCTCTTCTAAGTTTTTTAATTTGTTGGAGTACAACTCTTCATATTATTCTGTTATTATCCTTTTGATTTCCTTTGGTTCCATTGTGACATCGCCTATGTGGTTTCTAATGCGTGTTATTTGTGTCTTCTCCCTCTTTTCTTTTGTAAGGGTTGCCAATGGACTGTCGATTTTGTTAATTCTTTCAAAGAAACAGCTTCTTGTTCTGTTGATTGTTTCTATAGTTTTTCTGTTTTCTATCTCATTTATTATTAATCTTTATTATTTATTTTCTTTTGGTGGCTGTGGGTTCCCTCTGTTGGTCTGTTTCCAATTGATGTAGATGCTGTGTTTATGTGTTAATTTTGGTTCTTTCTTCTTTTTGGATGTGTGCATTCATTTCAATAAATTGTCCTCTCAGCACCACTTTTACCATGTCCCAAAGATTTTGGTATGTTGTGTTTTCATTCTCATTTATTTCCAGGAACTTTGTGAATTTACATTTAATTTCTTCTACTCCCCAGTTGCTTTTCAGCAGGGTGTTATTCAGTTTCCATGTATTTGACTTGATTTCCTTGGTCGTCTTACTGTTGATTTCTAATTTCATAGATAGCATTGTGGTCTGAGAAGATGCTTTGTAGTATTTTTATATTTGTAAATTTATAGCAATTTGTTTTGTGGCCTAAAACACGATCTATTCTGAAGAATGTTCTATGTGCACTGGAAAAGAATGTGTATTGTGCAGTTGTTGCATTGAATGCTCTGTAGACATCTATGAGGTCCAGTTGGCTGATTGTGTTGTTTAGTTCTTCCGTGTCTTTGTCAAGTTTCTGTATGGTTGTTCTATCCATTTTTGAAAGTGATGTATTAAAATCACCCACTATTATTGTAGATTCATCTGTTTCTTTCTTCATATCTATTAGAGTTTGCTTTATATATTTTGGAGCTCTTTAATTGGGAGGATAGATATTTATTATGATTATTTCATCTTGTTCAATTGCCCCTTTAATCATGAGATAATGTCCACCTTTTCTATTATGTTGTGTTTTGCCTTAAAGTTTATTTATCAGACATTAGTACTGCCACTTGTTCTTTTTTTATTGCAATTAGCTTGGTATATTTCTTTCCATCCTTTGACTTTTAATCTGTTTTTATCTCTGTGTGTGAGATGCGTCTCTTGCAGACAGCATATTGAAGGATCTTGTTTTCT
The DNA here is from genome assembly GCF_000296735.1 of Chrysochloris asiatica. Taxonomy (NCBI): domain Eukaryota; kingdom Metazoa; phylum Chordata; class Mammalia; order Afrosoricida; family Chrysochloridae; genus Chrysochloris; species Chrysochloris asiatica. Next base: position 1,333 of record NW_006409180.1, read on the forward strand.
TATCCATTCTGCCACCCTCTGTCTCTTAACAGGTGCATTTAATCCCATTTACATTCAGTGTAATTATTGATAGGGATTGATTAATTGCTGCCATTATGTTTGTTTTTTTTTTGTGGTGTTGCTGCTTTCTTTATTCTGTGTGTCTTCCTTTCTTGAATTCATGATTTTTGTGTTCTATTTTATCAGTTTCCTCATAGCTTTAATGTTTCCAGTTCTTCTTGGATTTTCATTCTCTTGGTATGTTGTGACGTGTTAAATTTCTTTGAGGTTGCCTTATAGTCCATTAACTTTTCCTTCCATTTAGTGCAGTCTATTTTATCCTGTAATCGACCTGACCTTCTCACTATCTGGATATCTGTTCCTACGTGTTTACCTTCTTTTACATTGAACTTGTTTTGATCATAGACTGACCTCACAGATTCTCTGAGTTTGTTCTTATAGTTTTGTTCTGTTCT
>NW_006409180.1:2467-4379 GCF_000296735.1 Chrysochloris asiatica
TTTTTATCCTTTTTTGTGTTTTTTCTTCTATCTTAGTGATATTGAGAAAATTATCTTCCATTCCTGGTTCTGCTTTCCATCTCGTCTATTCTACTGCTTTGCCCTTTCAGAGTATTGTCTATTTCTGATATTCTGTTATTGATTGTTTGGACCTCTTACTGTAGGTTTTGAATTGTTTCCAATGCTGTATCTATCTTATTTGATTGTTCCTGTAGCGCTATCCTGACTTCTTCCTTATTTTTCTCAACTCCATTGTAGAGTGTTTTGAAACATTTCATAATCACATTTCTGAATTCCTTCTCAGGCATTTCCAAGGTCTGCCCTCCGTCCAGAAGCAGGTCCAGGTCTACCTCTAGATCATTTGTCTCAGACATTTTATCTTGTTTCTGGACATGTGCTGATATGGTCACCTGCTTTTGCTTCTTGGACATGAATAGTATTTATCTGTGGCCTTAATACTTCATTGAGTAAGTGTTTTGGTATTTCTTATGCTTTCTGCTTTCTTCCAGGGAGATGTGATCAGGATGTGGGCTTCCCTTTGCACTCTTCTTTTTGCTTAACTCAGAGTAACTTTCACAGGCAGTATCTGTTTCGCTGGTATATGGTAATTGGTATTGGTTCTTGCCTGGGTTTTGGTGTTTTATAGAATGTGATTGGAGTTTGTCTATACGGATGTAATTTATGGAGACAAAGAGTCCTCCAAAGGTCAAAGGGGGAGCATATAATAGCAAAACAGTGAAAAAAACACAAGAGAAAAAACTAAACTAAAAACAGCAACAACAAAAACTAGATTGAATACTGCAATCTATAATCACAGAAAAAGGAGAGGAGGGAGAGAAGAAAAAACATCTGTAGCCTAATATGAGTTTGACTTTAAGGTCCTCTCTTCATCTTCTTGCTTTCAAAGCTGCCTGAGAGATTTCAGGATGCCAGTGTTGGTGGTTATGCTATACCTCAGGCTTTAATTTAATTTTCAGCCTGTTTTGTTTTTAAATTCTCTTTCCCTCTCTACAGCCCTGCCCTGCCCTTTCCCATTTTAAAAAAACAAAAGACAAACAAGCAAAAAGCCTTCAGGACCTGCTTTTGGACTGAGTATCTGTGTGTATGCATGGCAGAAGAACCCACCAGTGGTGAGGGTGGGGGTGTCCATTTGCTCAGACTTCCCCCTCTAGTCACCAGAACAGAGGTGGGCAAACAGTGGGTACACTAATGACCAGACACCAAAAAAAGAAAAGAAAATCAAAACAAAGCGAAATTGACAAAGTCCACCTTTGCTCCAAGGTTGCCGCTGCGTTTTTCTGTGATGTTTCTGCTCCCCCGTTTGTCTGGTCATGTGGTCTCGACCATTATGTTGGCTTGAAGCCCAGCCTGGCACATTCAAAAGTACACAGTTTTTTACTTCAGCTTCAAGTTCCAACAATTTGTAGGCCTTTAAACCTTCAAAATATTCCTATCTCTGCAGTTCCGAGTTTTGTACCTCTGCCCTGGATCTGCTTTGCCTGGTATTCTGTGGTATTGCTGGTGGTGAACTTCACTTCACCTCCACCCTAGCTGCCATCAAGCCCCCCATTACTGCCACTTTTTGTCAAAAACAAAAACAAAAACAAACAAAAAAACTCCCTGGCTCTGCTTATTCAGAAAGAAATACCAACATGGTATTTTTACCTGAAGGTAAAGATTCTGAGATTTCAAATATCTCCTTCTTAGACTTTGTCCAGAACTCTATAAATCACAAGTTTAATAGTGATAAGGCCATTATACCAGTTTCCACTCACTAGATTATTCAGTTAAATTTGACTTCCTGTTCATCCAACCTACTGACCTCTGATCATTTTCAAGGAAACCAGACCCAACTGCTGCCCAGGTGCAACGACTTCATAACTGACCAAACAGGCTCTGCAGCCACAGAGGA
>NW_006409180.1:4479-5166 GCF_000296735.1 Chrysochloris asiatica
GCACCTGGGCAGCAGCTGGGTCTGGTTTCCTTGAAAATGATCAGAGGGCAGTAGGTTGGATGAACAGGTGGTCAAATTTAAATCAATAATATAGTAATCAAATTTAACTGAAAAATCTAGTCAGTGAAAGCTGGTATAAAGACCTTATCAATGCTAACCTCATGAATTATAGAGTTCTGGACAGGGTCTAGGAAGGAAATACTAGAAATGCCAGAATCTATACTCTGAGATCTCCTGTTGGTATTTTCCCTGAATGAGCAGAGCCAGGGAATTTTTTAGTAAGAGAATGGCAATCATGATCAAGAAGCTGAGTTGATTTCTAATAAATCACATAAACTCAATGCCCGTCGCCTGGTTGCTAGAAGTTTATCCTGTGGAAGATATAGGCTAGTGTGTGGAGTTAGGAATTTGGTGGTTCATCATCAGTCTTAGGTAGCAGTCACAGATCTAGGTCCAGAAGACCAGAAGAACTGGGAGGTAGCCAGCTACCACTGTTGGTTGCTCTGTAAGGGATCATAGTAGCAGCTCTTGAATAGAGTCAGAGAAATATGTGGAACAAAATTCAAAATAACAAGACCAGGATTACTGGTATAATAGAGAGAGACTGGTGGAATCCCTGAGGCCCTTAGACACCCTTTGGTGTTGAAATTGAAATCACATCAATGACTCAACTTTTTTTTTTTTTTT
>NW_006409180.1:5505-5954 GCF_000296735.1 Chrysochloris asiatica
GAACATTAGTTTTACATTAATTCTCTCGTATATCGTCTCATTGCCATGGTTACAATCCCTCCATGCATCATCAACCAACCAAAGGGTATACACTACAAGCCTGCATCCTGGCCCTCAGCACACAGCCCCTCTCCCTCTCTGGATCTAAAGTCCCCAGCTGCTTCATCTTTCCAACTGAATGACTCAACTTTTAGCCAAACAGGTGATCTAACAGGGGTATACACCATGGGAGTATGCACACTGTAGGAGACCTCAATGCAGCATTTGCTCAGGGATGAACTCAGAATGAATGACGGTGTAGGAAAGAGGATGAAGGGAAATGGTTAGTATAGGGAGAAAGAGTTAAGAGTGCTCTTACGGACTTCCGATTTGCCATGGCGGTCAGACGGCACGGGTGAGAGGGGCTCCAGGTTCGGGGGAGGGGGAACTCATGAAAGAAATCTTCCTGT
>NW_006409180.1:7031-7819 GCF_000296735.1 Chrysochloris asiatica
TGGGGGAGCGCGGGGTTGGAGGTCGGGGCAGGGCTTGTAGGGAGGCAAGGACGGCGGGGCTGGGTTGTGTGCGATCAGTCAGGTAAGGCAGTGCTAGCAGTGGGTCCCATGGGCAGGGCAGTGCTTGCATGAGGTCCGGCAAGCAGTGGGGGGCCCATGGGAGGTTTGGGCTGCCTGTGTGAGGCTCTTGCTTGTTATGGCATGTAGGCAGGGTCAGCGGGATGCAGGCACGCATTCCAAAGGTTAGGGCACGCTCCCGTGAGTGCTCGTGATCCAGTTTGGTCGGTGTCGGGGATGGCAGGGGCGTGGGGATCTAGGGGTTAATGAGGCGGGTGAGCATGGTTCAATTGGGCGGGGTAGAGGCTCCTTGGGCTGGCGGATACAGTCTGTGCCTAATGACATCAGACTGTCGAGGTGTTTTTTTTTTTCTTTCTCCTCTCTGTGTCCTGTGTTAACTGATTTTTTCTGCCCACCACAAGCGCTGAAATTACACACTAGGGCAGAGGTCCCTCTCCTTCTCTTGCCTTTGTCTCCAGTGGCTCCTTCTGTTCAAGGCTCCTGGTTACTGGAAGCGCCACTTTCAGCACGAGCTGGTTCCAGCCCCACCCCCACCCCCAAGCTCTACAGGAGTTGGGGCTGTCACTGCATGCAGCAGTGGGCGAAAGTTTAAAAAGCCAATATTTCCTCTGTACAGTGATTTTTTTTTAAAAAAGTGAGTTTAAGATTTTGAAGTACTGAGACTTATGGTGACTGTAAGGGTGTGGGCTCATAACAGGAAGATTTCTTTC
>NW_006409180.1:7919-9694 GCF_000296735.1 Chrysochloris asiatica
AGCATTGAATATGTCAATGAATAATCAGGGAATGATAACATCAGTATTGCAGGCTGCAAACTCACCAGCCATTCCATGGAAACCTACACAGAGTCACTATAGTCTGAACCAACTCAATGCACTTATGAGATGTACAAAAAATAAAAAGTGATGTTTGTACGTGTGGTTCGTTTGTAATTCAAATACATAATAAGTTGGTCAACGTGTACTCAAGATTCATAGATTATAAATCTTGTTGATCTTAACGTTAACTGTGAAAGAGGGATTATTCAAGAAACATTCTAGAAGTAAAACTTTGAGAGAGAATACTAGGAAGGAACATGGCAGTGAGAAATGGATTTATGCTGAATAGATAGAGTCAGAATATCTTCTATACTTATGGGAAAATTAAGACCTTGCACACATTCCTTACCTGGGATTGTTCCATCTTTCTCTCTCTCCCAAAGTAGACTTTAAAGAGGTCTTTTGTCATCAGGGGACAAATACACACAGGTACCATTAATCCTTTTAGCTGCAGTCTCTGCAGCTAGGGTCAAAGATTTGCAAGAGAAGAATCCTGTTTTCCAAGGTCTGGGCCTGAGTGCTTTTTGCAATTTTGACTGAAATAAGGCTGTGCCTGTAACTCTTCAAACTTAGCACACAGACACCTGAGCCTAGTTTTCTAGAATGCAGGATGTCATTTTCTAGAATGTCATTTTAGATCTCTTGTCATTTTCCATTATATTATGTTGTCCCTTTGAGGTTTCTGTAGTACAAGCTAAAGGTAGTAATTCAAAGTTCAGTGGTGCTTGGGAAAACTGTTCTTCATCTGCCTGCTTCTTCTCCTAGAAATGTGTTCTGAGAGTTTTCAGGTGAGGACAGGAAGAGCATTTACTGAAGAGATTGACATTCCATTGAATAATTCATACGCATTTTGTTTCTTTACTTTGACTGCCATCCCCACAATGTAAGAGAACTCTTCCTACTTTCTCCCAATACTCACCATTTTCCTTCATCTTCTTTCCTACCCTGTCATTCATTCTGAGTTCATCCCTGAGTGAATGCTGCATTGTGGTCTCCTACAGTTGACTGTCGTACGTTGTGCATACTCCCATGGTGCATACACCTGTTTGGCTAAAAGTTGAGTCATTCATGTGATTTCAATTCCAATGCCAAAGGGTGTCTAAGGGCCATAGCTTCAGGGATTCCACCAGTCTCTCTCTATTACACACCAATAATCCTGGTCTTGTTATATTGAATTTTGTTGTACATATTTCTCTGACTCTATTCAAGAATTCCTACTGTGATCCCTTACAGAGCAATCAGCCGTGGTAGCTGGCTACCTCCTAGATCTTCTGGTCTTCTGGCCCTAGATCTGTGGCTGATGCCTAAGACTAATGATTAACCACCAAATTCCTAACTCCACACACTTTTTTACATTTTCCACAGGAAAAACTTCTAGCTACCAGGTCATGAATGCTGAGTTTATATATTTTATTAAACATCAATCCCATTTCTAGACAATTACTGCCACTTTTTGACTAAGAAAACTCCCTGGCTCTGCTCATTCCGGCAGAAATACCAAGAGAGTATCTCAGAATAAAGATTCTGATCTTTCTAATATCGCCTTCTTAGACCTTGTCCAGAACTCTGTAAATCACAAGTTTAATAGTGATAAGTCCGTTATACCAGTTTGCACTCACTATATTATTGATTTAAATTTGACCACCTGTTCATCCAACCTACTGCCCTCTGATCATTTTCAAGGAAACCAGACCCAGCTGCTGCCCAGGTGC
>NW_006409180.1:9794-10722 GCF_000296735.1 Chrysochloris asiatica
CCAGGTGATCAATAATAAGATATCAGAAATAGACAATAGCCTGAAAGGGGAAAGGAGCAGACTAGAAGAGATGAAAGCCAGAACTAGCGAGCTGGAAGACAAATCTCTTAACACTGCCAAGACAGAATAGCAAACAGCTAAAAGGATAAAACAATCTGAAGACAGTCTAAGATTCATGCTGCATAACATGAAGAGGAACAATGTATGAATTATTGGTGTCCTGGAACAAGAAGAATCAAAGAAGTCTACAGAGGAAATATTTGAAGAGCTTCTGGAAGAAAACTTCCCTAACATCCTGAAAGACGAGAAGATAAACATTCAAGAAGCCCAGCGAACCCCAGGAAGGATAGATCCCAAAAGAAAGTCTCCAAGGCATATAATAATCAAGCTCTCCAAAACCAAAGACAAGGAAAGAATACTAAAAGCAGCCAGGGAGAAGAGAAACATAATCTATAAAGGCAAACAAATTAGATTAAACACTGACTATTCAGAATGAACAATGCAGGCAAGAAGGCAATGGGGAGACATATACAAAACCCTGCAAGAAAAAAACTGTCAACCAAGAATCGTCTATCCAGCAAAGCTATCAATCAAATACAATGGTACAATCAAAACATCCCAGGATAAACAGAATCTGAGGGAATTTATCAAAACCAACCCAGCACTTCAAAACATCCTAAACGGAGTTCTGTGGACAGAGAACCAACAAGGACAGATGACAAACAGAGATTTACAAGTATGGCAACACCACCTGGAACACAGCCAACAGAAAACAGAGACCAGAATGGAATGAGACTACAATAAATTCAGGAATGCCCAGAGATCAACTGAAGGACATAAACATATCAATGTCAAATAGAAGCCCAGGTGGTAGAGATACCAGGTAACTCACAGCTTGCAATGGAGTATCCTAAATGCAGAGAAAAGC
>NW_006409180.1:11255-11821 GCF_000296735.1 Chrysochloris asiatica
ACCAGAAAGAAACTTGACAATGCCACGGAGGAACTTAACAACACAATCAACCAGCTTGACCTCATAGACATATACAGAGTATTTTATCCAACAACTGCACAATACACATTCTTCTCCAGTGAGCATGGAACATTTACCAGAATTGACTATGTGGTAGGCCACAAAGCAAGCCTCCATAAATTCACAAGCATCAAAATAGTGCAGAGCATCTTCTCAGATCACAATGCTATAAAACTAGAAATCAACAAGAAGGCCAAAGCAATGAAGTCGAATACATGGAAACTGAACAACACCCTGCTGAAAAGCGACTGGGTAAAAGAAGAAATTTAACGTGAAATCATGAAGTTCCTAGAAACAAACGAGAATGAAAACACAACATACCAAAATCTTTGGGACACAGCTAAAGCAGTTCTGAGAGGTCAATTTATTGTAATAAATGCACACATCCAAAAAGAGGAAAGAGACAAAATGAACACGTTAACACAGCACCTTCAACAAATAGAAGTAGACCAGCAGAGGGAACCTACAGTCACCAAAAGAAGGGAAATAATAAAGATCAGAGCAGA
>NW_006409180.1:11921-14473 GCF_000296735.1 Chrysochloris asiatica
ACTATATTATTGATTTAAATTTGACCACCTGTTCATCCAACCTACTGCCCTCTGATCATTTTCAAGGAAACCAGACCCAGCTGCTGCCCAGGTGCAACGACTTCATAACTGACCAAACAGGCTCTGCAGCCACAGAGGACAGCGCTGCCAACTGCTCAGGTGAGGGTTCCCACAAGAAGAACTAACCTTTCTCATGTCTGTGTAATTGACATGACTATTGACATGACTCTCTCTCCTCAGAGAGCAGACAAATCCGCCTGGTGAATGGGGACAGTCACTGTGCCGGGAGAGTGGAGATCTTTTACCAGGGACACTGGGGCACCATCTGTGATGACAGCTGGGACATGCAGGATGCCCACGTGGTGTGCAGACAGCTGGACTGTGGATGGGCTCTCAGTATCATGAACAGTGGTGACTTTGGTGAAGGATCAGGGCCTATCTGGCTGGATGACCTGGAATGCACAGGAAAGGAGTCTCACGTGTGGACGTGCCCATCTCAGGGCTGGGGGCAGAACAACTGTCATCACAATGAAGATGCAGGAGTCATCTGCTCAGGTGTGATTATTGTATTGTCCAGAGGTTGGCAGAATGGGAAGCTCCAGAGAAGCAGATGTCTGAACTATTGAGGAATGTTGTTGTTGTTGTTGTTGTTGTTAAGTGCCATTGAGTCAGTTCTGACCCATAGTGATCCTGTACAGGGTTTCTGAAGAGCAGATGGTGAGCTTGAAACTACCAACCTTGAAGTTCAAAACAACTTTGCAGTCCAGCATATTAACCCACAGTGCCACACCAGGACTCTAGTAAACTGATTAACCAAAGTGTCTGAGGCTTATTATGCCCATTGTCCCTTATGACTCAAAGCATCTGTGAATGAAAAATTTCATTTATTTCTCACGTTCAAGTCTCAGCTACTGGTCTTTCTTTCTAAAGTGGCCTTACCTAACAAGAGAGTATGTTCCAGCATCATCCTAATTAAAATCAAGTTTTATAATTTTGTGGTTTTCATAACCTGCTTTCTGTAAGTGTGATCATTTGGAAAGTAAAATACTCACTTCCTTAAGTGACAATGAGCCTGCAAGGGAGAAGGATAAGAATAAGGATGTGCTTTCCTCCCATATCTGAGGACCCAGGTGAAATGAATGTTTCCATATGAGTAGAGTGAGACATATTTTACACTTAGTAAGGAGTAGAATCATAGGCTATTACATTTAATAATTCAGACAAGAATCAAACCTGAGAGCTGGTAGTTTCTTGTCTACAAGGACCAGAGAAGTATAAGTGAAAGGATCTGAGACACTACGTTTTCCTTCTTCCACTGTTACTAACAAAGACTCTGTATCACTTTTTGTTCCCAACAACATACACATGACCTCAAACTCTGGGGAATACTCATCCAAGTGTTCACTAATTAGTGGTAAATGAGATAAATATTAATTGGTATATCGTATGGTAGGGGATACTGAGTTAGTGATATGAAAAGTGTATTTGGCAGTTTTAGAATACAAGTAAGAAGACAGGAAAATATTTTATGAAGTTGGAAAAAACATATACTAATGGTAATAGGAAGCAGCGGGCTCTTACAAAGGGCACTACGGGTTCTCTGTGTTCAGTATAACTGAGGTATGGGATGGAGAATGTCATGTGTATATTTGTGCGAATTCCGTACAGCTAGTTGTACTGAAGGAAATGAATTAGTGTTAAGATTGATGTATGGAGGGGTGATATGTGACACCAAGTTTCAATTTGGTTTAATTCAAATAAATGTGTAGTTCTCTGAAGATAACTATATAAATGTACAATTCCCTGACCTTACTTTATCCTGGTATCTCAGAAACTTATCCCTGGGTTGAAACTGTGTTTAGTTTTCTCCCTCACAGAGTTATGAACAGAGGTCTGGATGCTGACCCTATTCTCTAATTCATAAGCTTGAACAAATCACTGTACTCCTCAAGTTCTATCTTCCCTAGCTTATGATGAGTACTGAACACAGTACAGGAGCATGTGTGTGTGTGTGTGATATGATTTGGTTACTGCTCATTGCAACCCTATATAGGATTTCTGAAGCTGTCATTTTAAAGGAGAAGAAAGACTTATATTTCTCCCTATGAGCACCTGGTGGTTTCAAACTGCTAACCGCAACATAACACACTCCCTAGTACAGGCAGTGTCAGACTTAAACAGAGTTCCATTCCAGTGACTCCGTCTAAGACAGCTTTCATTTAAGTTGAATATCACATTTTTTTCATTATTGTTACAGTAACCTGCTATGTTGTTCTTTAAGTGCCGTTGAGTGGGTTCAGACTCATAGCGACCCTGTACAGGTTTCCAAAGAGCAGCTAGTGAGTTTGAACTGCCAACTCTGTGGTTGAAGCCAACCTTGTGGTCCAGTGCTTTATCCCACAGTGCCACACCAGGACTGCAACCTGCTCTTCAGCCATGGTTCTAACAGTAAATAGTAGCATTGAATATGTCAATGAATAATCAGGGAATGATAACATCAGTATTGCAGGCTGCAAACTCACCAGCCATTCCATGGAAACCTACACAGAGTC
>NW_006409180.1:14573-15831 GCF_000296735.1 Chrysochloris asiatica
TGTTGGGGGCTGGAAGGCTTACAGGCTTCATAAAGGTTGGAGTTTGAATACAGCCAGACAAGTCTGCTTATTATATCCAAACAAAGCCTGCTTATTCAACACAGGGAAAGTAACTTTCCCAGTTCTCATGACTCACAGCAGAAGATATTCATGCAGGGAAAGCAGCTTTCTCAAGGTTGTCTGGCTCACAGTAAAAGATAAACTTGTAACTATGCAGAACAATGCTGACTTGCATCAATTGCTCTATATAATTCTCTTGCTTTCAATAAACTTTGTCACTTGGTATATCACTTACCTTCAGCTTGTGTACCCTTGCCTGATTATTCTTCTTTGCTTTTGTACATAAGTTTTCTCATCCTCGCGCTCTCCCTTGAGATAACCCACGAAAAGGTTTGAGCTGGACTCAGACCCTTATAAACAACATTCTTCAAAGAGATGGAAAGGACAATTACTAATTTTATATGGAAAGGAAGGAGACCCAGGATAAGCAAAGCACTGTTTAAAAGGAAGAACAAGGTTGGAGGTCTCTCACTCCCCAATTTCAAACTTTACTACATGGCTACGGTGATAAAAACAGCCTGGCACTGGTACAATGAAAGAGACATTGATCAATGGAACAGAATCAAGAATCCAGATATCAACCCAACCACCTACAGCCAAATGATCTTCGACAAAATGCCTAAGCACATTACATGGGAAAGAGACAGTCTCTTAACAAATGGTACTGGCAGACCTGGAAAGCATTAGGTAAAAGACAGAAACAAGACCTTTGCCTCACGCCATATACAAAGACCTAAATGTGAATCCCAGAAGTATAGAAGTCATCAATGAAAAAATAGGGACAAACATGAGGGCACTAATCCAAGGCATAGACAGACTGCTACACATTTTGAAAAGCACACAAACAAAAATAGACAAAATAGACGAGTGGGACATACTAAAAATTAAAAACTTGTGTTTATCAAAAGACTTCACCAGGAGAGTAAAAAGGGAACCCACAGACTGGAAAAAAAAAATCTTTTGCAATGACATATCAGATAAGGGACTCATTTCTAAAACATATAGGAAAATACTACACATCTACAAAAATAAGACAAATAACCCAATTAAGAAATGGGCACAAGATATGAACAGACACTTCACCAGGGAGGAGATCCGGGCAGCCAACAAACATGAAGAAATGTTCACGATCACTAGCCATCAGAGAGATGCAAATCAAAACAACAATGAGATATCATCTCACACCAACAATAACAGC
>NW_006409180.1:15931-17366 GCF_000296735.1 Chrysochloris asiatica
AGCATTGAATATGTCAATGAATAATCAGGGAATGATAACATCAGTATTGCAGGCTGCAAACTCACCAGCCATTCCATGGAAACCTACACAGAGTCGCTATGAGTCTGAACCAACTCAATGCACTTACTTGTAATTCAAAGACATAATAAGTTGGTCTATGTGAACTCAGATTCATAAATTGTAAATCTTGTTGATCTTAACATTAACTGTGAAAAGGGCATCATTCAAGAAACATTCTAGAAGTAAGATTTGAGAGAGAATACAAGAAAGGAATGTGGCAGTGAGGAATGGATTTATGCTGAAAAGATAAGAGTCAGAGTACCTTCTATACTTACTGGAAAATCAGAACCCTGCCTCCGTTCCTTACCTGGGATTGTTCCATCTTTCTCTCTCTCCCAAAGTAGACTCTAAAGAGGTCTTTTGTCATCAGGGGACAAGTACACATAGGTACCATTAATCCTTTTAGCTGCAGTCCCTGCAGTTGAGGTCCCAGATTTGCATGAGAAGACTCATGTTTCCCAAGGTCTGGGCTTGAGTGCTTTTTGCATTTTTGACTGAAATAAGGCTGTGCCTGTAACTCTTCAAATTTAGCACGCAGACACCTGAGCCTAGTTTTCTAGATGCAGGATGAAGATTTCAAAATTTAGCTCTTTTGTCATTTTCCATTATTTTATGCTGTCCCTTTGAGGTTTCTGTAGTATAAGCTAAAGGTATTAATTCAAAGTTCAGTGGTGCTTGGGAAAACTGCTCTTCCTCTGTCTGCTTCTTCTCCTAGAAATGTGTTCTGGACAGTTTTCAGGTGAGGACAGGAAGAATGTGTACTGAGGAGGTTGATCTTCCGTTGAATAAATCATACCCACTTTGTTTCTTTACTTTGACTGCCATTCCCACAGTGTAAGAGCAATCTTCTCACTTTCTCTGGATCCTAACCTTTTCCCTTCATTCTCTTTCCTATCCCATCATTCATTCTGAGTTCATCCCTGAGCAAATGCTGCTCTATGGTCTCCTACATTTGACTGCCCTATGGCATGCATACTCCCATGGTGTATACACTTGTTTGGATAAAAGTTGAGTCATTCATGTGATTTCAATTCCAATGCCATAGCCTGAGAGATTCCACCAGTCGCTCTCTATTAGACCAGTAATCCTGCTCTTGTTATTTTGAATTTTGTTCCACTTATTTCTCTGACTCTATCCAAGAACTCCTACTGTGATCACTAACAGAGCAATCAACAGTGGTAGCTGGCTACCTCCTAGTTCTTCTGGTCTTCAGAACCTGGATCTGTGGCTGCTGCCTAAGACTGGTGGTGAACCACACAATCCCTAATTCCATACACTTTGTTATATTTTCCATAGAAAAACTTCTAGCTACCAAGTCATGAACACTGAGTTTATGTATTTTATTAGACATCAATCCAGTTTCTAGACCATTACT
>NW_006409180.1:17791-23065 GCF_000296735.1 Chrysochloris asiatica
TGCTAAAAAATGTCTACCTTTACAATTCCAACCCTCACAAGCAGTCCAGATAACAATTATTCACTATTGTATCACAAGAGATCCATCCGGATTTCATTTCATGAGCCCCGCCTAGACACATTGTATACTACTCAGTGGAGATTCTACCTTCCTCCATGCCCTATGAATCTAGCTTCCTTCTTGAAAGCTTATAAGCCAGTCACTCCTTGCCTTTGTAGCCCTCCCTCTCCCCCATTTTGGGTAGCCTGTCCAAGTTGCCCATCCCTGTCTACTCTGTGTATGGAGGGGGTGGGAATGATCCTTGCTGTAAGGATTTGTTCCCTCTTTTGAGCTACTGCAGCCATAGGTGTAGGTCAAGTTCATCAAATTGTATCAGATTACGCTTTTTTCCCTCTTCTTTCTTCTTATGGTTGAACTCTGATCATCCAGTCATTGAAGCCAGGTCAAATGGGTATTATCTGCAAGTGTGGGTGTTCTTGTACAGATGCCCTCTCTTCTTATCCGCTGGACGCTTCACTCTCCACTCTAGTCCTCTGTGGCTATGTCACTGACTCTGGGCCCAAGAGTCCCTAGGTCTTGCCACACTGCTGGCCAAACAGATCTTCACCCGGGTTCACGGAAGTCTGCTGAACGTTGTAGGATTTAGCTCATTGCTTCATTGCTGTTTTTCCCTCACTTCCCCTTATCAGTGATGAGAGTAGTCAACAATCAGAGCGTGTATTGAATCTTAGTCTTGGAAGGGGGTTTGCACTGAGAGGATATATGCTTATGGTTTTGAGAAGCCATCAGCTATTCAGCAGAGAGCTATTATTCCTTGTATTAAAGGGTATGATGTGATTGCTCAAGCTCAGTCAGGTACTGGCAAGACAGCCACATCTGCTATTTCCATCCTGCAACAGTTGGAGATTGAGTTCAAGGAGACCCAAGCACTAGTATTGGCCCCCACCAGAGAACTGGCTCAACAGCTCCAAAATGGATCAAAATGTTCGTTTTGGATGAAGCACATGAAATGTTGAGCTGAGATTTTAAGGATCAAATCTATGAGATTTTTCAAAAATTAAATACAAGTATTAAGGTGGTGTTGCTTTCTGCCACAATGCCAACTGATGTGTTGGAGGTTACTAAAAAGTTCATGAGGGATCCAATTCGAATTCTGGTTAAGAAAGAAGAGTTGACCCTAGAAGGAATCAAATAGTTTTATATTAACGTTGAAAGAGAGAAATGGAAGTTGGATACACTTTGTGATTTGTATGAGACTCTGACAATTACACAGGCTGTTATCTATCTCAATACAAGGCGCAAGGTGGACTGGCTCACTGAGAAAATGCATGCTAGGAACTTCACAGTTTCTGCACTGCATGGTGACATGGACCAGAAAGAGAGAGATGTGATCATGAGGGAATTCCGATCAGGGTCAAGCCGTGTTTTGATCACTACTGACTTGTTGGCTCGTGGGATTGATGTACAACAAGTGTCTTTGGTAACAAACTACGATCTACCTACCAATCGTGAAAATTATATTCACAGGAGACGATAGCAGCAGTTGATGACGAGATGGCGCTCAGAAATGGTGACGTAATTTAGGACGTGGAATCATAAGCAAAACAGCACACTGTTTGAATAAAGTGCGAGATTGGCAGAGGGGGTCGATTTGGGAGGAAAGGTGTGGCTATAAACTTTGTTACTGAAGAAGACGAGGATTCTTTGTGACATTGAGACTTTCTACAATACTACAGTGGAGGAAATGCCAATGAATGTGGCTGACCTTATTTAATTCCCAGGATGAGAGTTCTGAATGCCGTGCTCCCTGTTGCTGAATGGGCGATCACAATGTGCATTGTTTCTTTCTTTGCGAATATTTGAATCTTGTGTCTCAATGCTCATAACGGATCAGAAATTACAGATTTTGATAGCGAAGCAACTGAAGTCGTGAGCTCTTGTGAGGAAAGTCATTGACTATATCCTCTTTAGAGTAGACTGTTGGGTTTGGGTATAAAAGATGGGGTCTGTAAAATCTTTCTTTCTTAGAAATTTATTTCCTAGTACTGTAGAAATGGTTGTATTAGATGTTCTCTATCATTTAATAATATACTTGTGGACTAAAAGATATAAGTGCTGTATTAAATCAGCCAATTATGTTAAACTAGCATATCTGCCTTTATTGTGTTTGTCATCAGCCTGAATAAGAAAGGCCTTAAGAGTGATTTTTTTTATTTTAGAATGCATTTGTTTGGTATTGTATTTATTCAATAAAGTATTTAATTAGTGTTAAGTGTGAACCTGGACCCTGTTGCTAAGCCCCACAGCAAGCGATCATATCCTAACTAGGGTTAAACCCCCAGTCAAATTTGCCATATTGCACATGTCTTAATGAAGTTTGAATGTTAAATAAATTGTATATTCACTTAAAAAAAAAAAAACAAAAAAAAAACAGCCAAGCATCTTAACACTATTCTCCCCTTTTCCCCATTCCAACCATGGCTCAATCTCTGTTTCCCAGAACCCTGTTGTTCCAAGGTTGTGTGTACATCATTATTTACCTATGTCCCACTTAGCCCATGCAAACCTGCCTAATTGTTCTCCCATCTGCTTTGTTCTTCGGTTCCCCTCTCCCTTCTTGTGTATTGCCCCCCTCCCCAGCACCCAAACTATCCTGTGTCTATTCCCTGCCCTGTGCTCTACCTTACCCTCCCTCCCCTTACCCCACCCCAACACCCCAGCAATCAGCAAAGAATCCCCCCACCCCCCTTTAGTATGGGTTCTTTTTCTTAGTCTTTTACAGTAGTGGTCCTATGCAGTATTTCTCTTTTTGTGACTGACTAATTTCACTCAACATAATACCCTCAAGGTTCATCCATGTTAACCGGTGGTATGCCGCTTCCTTGTTATTCTTCAAAGTAGCGTAATATTCTACTGTGTGCATGTACCACGGTTTGTTTATCCATTCTTCAGTTGATGGGCACTTTGGCTGTCTCCATCTTTTTGCTTTTGTAAATAGTGCTGCTATGAACATTGTTGTACATATATCTTCTCGTGTTGTGGCTCATTTTTCTTGGGGGTAAATACCAAGTAGAGGAATTGCTGGATCATAAGGTATTTCTATTTGCAACCTTCTAAGGAAGCGCCATATTGCTTTCCAGAGAGGCTGAACCATTTTGCAATCCCACCAGCAATGCAGGAGTGTCCTAGTCTTTCCACATCCCCGCCAGCGTTTATTGTCCTCTACATTTTTTTTTTTATCTTTGCTGTTGGTGTGAGATGATATCTCATAGTTATTTTGATTTGCATCTCTCTAATAGCTAGTGATCATGAACATTTCTTCATATGTTTGTTGGCTGCCCGGATCTCTTCCTTGGTGAAGTGTCTGTTCATGTCCTTTGCCCACTTTTTAATTGGTTTATTTGTCTTTTTCTTATAGAGATGTTGTAGTTTCCTGTATATTTTAGAAATAAGTTCCTTGTCTGATGTGTCACTGCAAAACATTTTTTCTCATTCTGTGGGTTCCCTTTTTACTTTCCTGGTGAAGTCTTTTGATGCACATAAATTTTTAATTTTTAGTATGTCCCACTCATCTATTTTATCTACTTCTGTTTGTGTGGTTTTCAAAATGTTTTGTAGTCTGTGTATTCCCAGAATTAGTGCCATCACATTTGTCCCTATTTTTTCACTGATGGCCTTCATAATTTTGGAATTCACTTTTAGATATTTAATCCATATTGAGTTGGTTTTTGTATAAGGTCTTATTTCAATCTTTTGCATATCATTTTCCAGCTCTGCCAGCACCATCTATTGAAGAGACTATCACCTCTCCATGTGATATATTTAGGTGTTTTGTCAAAAATCAGTTGGCTGTATGTAGATGGGTTATTTCTGGATTCTCGATTCTGTCCCATTGATCTATGCATCTTTCATTGTACCAGTACCAAACTGTTTTGACCACTGTAACCCTGTAGTAAATTTTGAAGTCGGGAAGTGAGAGGCCTCCAACCTTATTCTTCTTCTTAAGCAGTGCTTTGCTTTTCCTGGATCGCTTTCCTTTCCATATAAAGTTTGTAATTATTTTTTCCATCTCTTTGAAGAATGTCTTTGTAATCTGGATTGGGATTGCATTATATAAGTAAATTGCTTTGGGCAGTATTGACATTTCCACAATGTTAAGTCTTCCTATTCAGAAACATGGTATATGCTTCCATTTTGGTAAGTCTCTTTGGTTTCTTGTAGGGTTTTGTAGTTTTCTTTGTATAAGTCTTTTGTTACTCTGACTTTTGAATCTTGGTTTTCCAAGCATTATAATATAAAACAGTCACTGGAGGGAGAGGAAAAGGAATAGCCAGAAAAATCACCATAGAAAGCTTATAAGTCTGTCTTCTGCCTATAACTAATTGCAATACCAAAAATGGGGCTACAATCTATCTAGTGAAGGAGATCTCATGAGGAACCTCTGCATTACATAAGACTTATAGAAGAAAGCCTGAACCACATCCAGACCATCAGAGAAGGGAAACTTTCCTCTTGAAAGGACAAGCAGACCAGCCTGGAGCAGCCAGAAAACCAGAAGGCACTTCTTGAAATAAGGACCTACAGGGAAAATACAAAACAACAAGAGCAGTCCGACTGTAACCACAAGAACAAGCAAGCTGTCTGCCCAGGAGACACCAAGGCAAGTGGTTGGGTCATCTCAGTGCAAATCCTTCTTCAAGACTAAGATGCAAGGGGAAAACGCGTTCTGATTGGCGATCATGCATGTGACCCATAAAGAGAAGTAACCGAAGAACATCAAAGAAGCAGCTAGCTAAGCCCTGCATCGGTCAGCAGACTATGGTGAGCCCGGGTGGAGACCTGGTAGGCCAGCAGTGAGGCAAGACCTTGGGGCTCATGGGCTCAGAGTCAGTGACACATCCACAGAGGACTAGAGTGGAGACCGAAGGGACCAACTGACAAGAAGAGGGCAGACAGACGCAGGAATACCCACACCTACAGATGATACCCACTTGCCATGGCTCTAATGATGGGATAAACAGAGCTCAACCCGAAGAAGATAGAAGAGGAAAAAAAAGCGTCATCTAATACAATTTGACAAACTGGACATTCACATATAAATGCAGTAGTTCAGAAGAGGAAATAAATCCCTCCTCCAAGAATTATTCCCACCCCCTCCACACAAAGAGTAGATAGGGATAGCCATCTTGAACCTTGATTAACCAAAATGGGAGAAGGGATACAAAGTCAAGAAGTGACTGGCTTACAAGCTTTCAAGAGGGAACCTAGATCCAC
>NW_006409180.1:23675-25854 GCF_000296735.1 Chrysochloris asiatica
GGGGGGGGGTATGGATTAATTAATTGAGGATCAATTTCCTCAGTAAACATTTTTCCTTTCCTGTCCTGAAAATTGTCAGAACACATTTCTAGGCAGAAGGAACTGGCAGAGGAAGGGCAGTTTTCCCAAGTGACACTCAAGTTAGAATTAGTGCCTTTAATCTAGTACCACAGAAACCTCAAAGGGACAACATAAAATAATGGAAAATGACAGAAGAGCTAAAATTTGAAATCTTCACCCTGTATGTCTTTGCATTCTAAATTTGAAGAGATATAAACACAGCCTCACTTCAGTCAAAACCGCAAAACAGAACTCAAGTCCAGACCTTGGAAAACAAGATTGTTCTCTTGCAAATCTGAGACCACAGGTGCAGGACTGATGGTACCTGTATGTGATCGTTACCTGACCACAACAGTCCTCTTTAGGTGCTCCTCTAGGATAGTCAGAAAGATGGGAGGTTTCCAGGTGAGGCATGGGGTCAGGGTTCTGATTTTCCTCAGAGCAAAGAGGTACTCTGACTCTAATTTTTTAGCGTAAATCCACTCCCACCTGGTCACCTTCCTTCCTAGTATTCTCGATCATAGTCTTACTTCTCGAATGTTTCTTGATAATACTGATTTTCAAAGTTAATATTAAAATTGACAAGACTTACAAGATATAATTCCTGAGTATGGGTATTTCCTGACTTAATATATTCAAACTACAATGAACCACACTTACAATGGTCCCTTTTAGCTTTGTGCATCTTATCATTTGTAATATGTGGTGGTGGTTATGTGTTGTGCCGTGGGTTCCAACTCATAGCAAACCTGCATAAGGTTTCTGAGGCTGTTAAACTTTACAGCAGCAGAAAGCCTTATTTTTCTTCCCTCAGAACTGCTGGTAGTTTCGAACTCCAGACCTTGAGATTGGCAGCCTGACTCATAACCACTACACTACCAGAGCTCCATGAAGAAGTTGGTAGAATGTTTCAATTTTATCATTACTGGCTTTAATGGTTGGTGCATAAATTCAAATAACAGTGGTATTAACAAGTCTTCCTTGTAGGCATATGAGTATTATCCTATCACAGACAATTTTATACGGTAAGACAGATATTGAATGTGACATAATTCCTCTTCAATTTGTTGTTCCTTTCATAGTAAATCATATGATTGTCAGGTTCAAAGTGGCCAATAGCAGTCCATTTCATTTCACTAATGCCTAGGATTTCGATCTTTATGCATTCCATTTCTTTTTTGACTTTCAATTTTCCTAATTCATACTTTGTACATTCTGTGTTATGATTATTAAGGGATGTACGTAAGTGTTTTTCTTCATTTTGAGGTGTGTCATATCAGCAAATGAAGGTCCCAAACATTTTATTCCATTTTCAGCATCACGCTCAACTCTACTTTGAGGAGGCAACTCATTCCCAGTAGCATTTTGAGTGCCTCCCAATCTGATGGGCTCATCTCTGGCACCATATATCACAATATTCTGATATGCCATTTATAATGTTTCAATATTCAATATTCTGATGCTATCTGACCATATTCCACCACTATTCATAAGGTTTCAGTGGCTAAACATTCAGAAGTTGCCCACTTCTTCTTTTGAGTCTGTCTTAATCTCAGCTGAAACCTCTCCACTGTGGGCGACCCTTGCAGGTATTTAAAATACCAGTGACATAGCTTCTTGCATTACAGCAACACGGGAGCCACCATAGTATAACAAACTGACAGACAACTCGTGCACTGACAGATAGTAACACTCAATTCAACTGGGTCCTCAGAAATGGGAAAAAAGTACCTTCTTAATCATGTCACTCTCTCCCCTAGGCTCTTTGCCACTGAAGGAGTGAGTATCATGTTTCTCAAATGATCACTCTATAGACAGTAAATCATAAAAAACAAACATGAAATTTGATCTTAATTAGGATGATACTACAACATACTTTTTGTTAGATAAGATCACTGGAGAAGGAAAGATTAGCAGATGAGACTTGAAAGTGGAAAGTAAATGGAGCTTGTCATTCACAGATGTTTTGAGTCACCAGGGACAATAGGTATGAGTCTCAGCCATTCTAGTTGATCAGTCTTCTATTCCTCAATAGTACAGATACCTGCTTCTCTAGAGTTTTCCATTCTGTCAGACATCGATCAATACACAAACCATACCTTAGTAGATAAGGAGCTCT
>NW_006409180.1:26204-27819 GCF_000296735.1 Chrysochloris asiatica
GCACACCGTGATGGCCTCCTGCATCC
Source organism: Chrysochloris asiatica (assembly GCF_000296735.1). Taxonomy (NCBI): domain Eukaryota; kingdom Metazoa; phylum Chordata; class Mammalia; order Afrosoricida; family Chrysochloridae; genus Chrysochloris; species Chrysochloris asiatica. The sequence goes on from NW_006409180.1 coordinate 26,231, forward strand.
CCGGCTGTTTCCACAGATAGTACCCCAGTAGCCCTGGTATAAAATCTCCACTCTCTAGACACAGTGACTATTGAGATTCATCAGGTAGAGCTGTCTGCTCTCAGAGAAGAGAGAGTCATTTACATGGGAACATTTATACAGACATGAAAAAGGTTATCTCTTCCTGGTGTGTTGCTGTAGGATAACCACTGGACTGATAACCACAAAGTTGGCAGTTCAAACCTGGCGGGCACCATCCTGCCAAGGAACGGAACAGCGAAAGGCCTTATGCATGAAAAGTTCATTGTTTAGCAAAGCGACAATGAATGTGCCCTTGGTTGGCAAAGCCACAAGGGGTATTTCATGTAGGGGTCTTGCAGTGTCTAGCTTTTCCTTGGAAAAATAATTTATTTCTGATTTCCTTATAAGAAGTTTTAGAAAATTTTGCATAATCATTAGATACTTTTTAGTAGTAACAAAATATAAAATATACTTTAAACAAACCTCACATTATAATAGTTGCCTTTCACATTAACATTAACTTTCATACCATATTCAATCTTATGTAGTTATAAAAATTGTTTTTACATTAACAATAATTTTTAACATTAGAGATAACCACACTAGCTAAATTTTTAGCAATTCAAGCTTAAGATTGTAAGCAACATTCCATGTGGTTTCAGTCAAGGATGTTTAGGCCTTTAGAAAGCAGCTTAGAAACAGTCAAGGGCAGTGGGAGCTGAAGAACAGAAGTAAAAATTTGATTAGAGGTTTTGAGAAATTGTTAGTATAAGAGAATTACTGCTTTGTTCTTAACTATGAAACTCTAGGGTACCTTTATGTTCTTGTTTTTATTGTTAAATCAATTATATGTATGACCAGTTATAGTAAAAATTATATTTTTGATTGTGAGTTGTAATTAATGAATCTATAGAAAGTAATAGATGTTGGTAAAGTTAGAAATTAAGATGTAGAACTTTGTTTAAAATTAACTTGACATTTTAAAGAGGATAAGACAAATACAAATCAAGGCCAAACTAGACATTTTAGGGAGGATTAGAGAAAAACAAAATCACTCACAGAAGACAGACTTTATCAAGGTAGCTAAGGAGTATAGAGACGCAGGAATGTTTGGTGACCTTGTGTTCATCTTGTACCTTTGATGTAAGAATATAATACTTGATTGATTTGTAACTGCTTGTACGTGACTATTGTGAGATCATAGTATATTCTAAATGGTATAATTTAAATGGAGATAATAGTATATTCTAAATGGAGCAAAAAATTTAAGTAAAGAGAGAGTCATCATCACCATCATCTGCCTGAGACTCAAAATGACCTATTGATTCTGTGTAATTCATTTTGCCGACGCCCATCCTCCTTCGAGAGCCTCCTAATAATTTGTTGAGGCTGGTCCCCGGCACAAACCCACAAGTCACTCTTTGGAAACCTTCTACAGGGCCATGATGATTCGCAACTTAATCAATGTCACTTAGCCATAACAACAACAACAATAGAGCAGTTGGAAGTGCCATTCTCACAGGTTGTAGAGTCCGTTGGGTCAAACACAAAGTTGTTGTATCTCTGCAACAGCTGAGTCTGGTTTCTTT
>NW_006409180.1:28984-35824 GCF_000296735.1 Chrysochloris asiatica
TTTGGAAACCCTGAAATCCCATGACATAGGAACAGAGATGAATCAGAGGTAAATGTGGTTTAAGGCCTGTTGCATTTGAGTTCTGGGTTGAGTTTTAATATTTGGATAATCAGGACTCCCTACCTTGCTTGGCTAGGGAAAAATGAAACCTTTGTGGTGTTTTTATATACAACTTGTGCATCAAATTGGAACAGTTAACTGACATATAAAGGGATGGGATCCTATGACAAATTATTAAAGTGGAAAAAGAAGATACAGAGCACAGAAGACAAAGATATTGCAGTTAGTATACTAGGACTTTAATTATGACCAATGTGTTCAAAGACATGAAGAAAAAGGGTAAAAGATAGAACATTTGAACAGATTATAATCTACATAACAATCACCTGAGGAATAGTCTCAATGCAAAATAGAGTGAACAGAATTAAGAATTGGTTGAATAGTTTTAAAAGAAGTTTGGATATAATAGATGGCAGAATTAGTGACTTATAACTGAGATCAATAGGAAATTAAAAACTGAAACAGAAAAAAAAAAGAGTTGGAAAATAAGAGAATGTAACTGACATTAGGGGCATGTAGATAGGTGTACTCCAGACACAAAGTCATATAAGGATGGGGAGAGGAGACCAGAAAAGAGAAGGCTAGAGGTGAGGACAGAACCCAACAGTGAAAAATTTCACATTATTATGACATGCATATGGGCAGTTTTCCAGGATTCAGTGCATATGATGAGGCCAAAACTTTCAGATAATTTAATACATACAGAACATTTCCTCTGATCTAAGTGAAAGCATGTTACTAATTAACAAGAAAAAGTAGGCAAAAATCATTAAAAGTTGGGAACCAAGCAACATTCTTCCCCAGACTTCTTGAGTTAAGAAGAAAATACGAAAGTATTGTGAAATGGTGATGAATATATGACATAACTAAACTTCACTAATGAAACACAGCAACATCTAAGGTAAATCTATGGCCTAAAATGCATGATACATAACCAAAGGAAGACTGAAATGAAAATGTAGATGCCCATCTGCATAAGCAGTAGATCAGAAAACAAAATCTAAAGCCAGTAGGTTGAAGTTAATAAGATAACAGCAGAAATTAATGATATACAAAACAAGTATACTAGAGAACATAGAGCAAATATATATACTCAAAACTTGGTTCTTAAAAAATTATTAAAATTGATAAACTCAAAACAGGGCTAATCAGAAATCACACAGAAATAGCCAACTATGAATGCTAGTAATGGAGTTCTGGTGTAGGATAATGCTGAATTGCTAATAGCAAGGTTGGCAGTTCAAACACACCAACCACTCTGGGGAACCTCTACACAGGGTCACGGTGAATTGGAACCAACTTGATGGCACATATCATATTTCTATGCAGTACTATAAAAATGTACAAGGGGAGTGTAGGTGGATGTGTGTGAGAGTTGAAGGTGGGAGTGGGTGAAATTTTGAAATTGAAGGAGAGAAATAAAAGGCAATACTCATGGTTTGGCCACTTAAGGACTATGTTGTGACTAGAATGAAAGGTATCTCAAAGTAAAAGTAAAAGCAAAGCCAAAAAGCAAATGCCAAATTAGAAAGTGAAATTTTTCTTTGTAAAACAGCCTGATTTTTCAGTGTGCTCATTACTATTTATGTATTTCTGGATTGTTTTATGCTAAAGCTCCCTGAGTGTATAGTTATGGACATATTGAGGCATGTACAATTGTAGAATTCTAGGAAGCTTGTTCAAAAATAATAAAAATCTATTACAGAATGGAAAAGAACAGAAACAACACCACATGAATTAAAGAAAATGGAAGATAGCCTTGACTACTTTTACAAGAGTGTTGGGAAAAATCATTAAAAGGTGAGAGAGAAGATGATCTACTAGTCCTATATTACTGGTGCTGCAGGATAATGCACTGAACTGTAAGGCCAGTTTTAACCTCAAGGTTGGCAGTTCAACCTCACCAGCCACTCCTTGGAAACTCTGTATAGGGTCACTATGAGTTCGAACTGATTTGATGACACTCAACAACAAGAGCAACAATATTAGAGTCCTGGTGTGGTACTATAAGATAAGCACTGGACTGCTAATTGTAAGGTCGATGGCTCAAACCCACAAGCCACTCCTTGGAAACCTTAAACTCGGTTGCTATGAGTAAGAACTAATTTAACAGCAGCTAACGATAACACTATATTGGAAGAGTCTTGGTATTACACTGTAGGATAAGCATTGGACGGCTAATCACAAGATTATTGGTTCAAACCCACAAACCAGTCCTTGGAAACACTATACAGCATCACTATGAGTTGGAATCTACTCGGTGGCACTTAACAATAACAACAATCATAATAGGAGATTTCAACATACCCATCTCAATAAATGATAGGTCAAGTATAAAAAAATTGGAAGATTCAACCGGGCTTGTTAATTTATTGAGTCCTGCTATGGTTCTATAGGATAAGCACTGGATTGCTAACCACAAGATCAGTGGTTCAAACCCACCAGTTGCTCCTCTGAAACCCTATACTGAGCCATCATGAGTTGGAACAGACTCAAAGACACAACAACAGACTCAAAGACACAACACAACATGCACACAATAAAGACAGTACTTATTTGCACCATGTGTGCATGACCCATTTACGCAAATTGACCACTTCATCAACCGTAAATGTCAGAGAATCAGTATTATACAGGAACAATCAAATACGATAGATACAGCATTGGAAATAATTCAAAACCTACAGAAAGAAGTCCAAATGATTAATAATAGAATATCAGAAATGGGCAATACACTGAAAGGGCAAAGGAGTAGATTTGAAGAGATAGAAGCCAGAACTGGTGAGTTAGAAGATACATCTCTCAACACTACTAAGATAGAAGAGCAAGGACAAGAAAGGATAAATAAATCTGAAGAAGGCCTAAGATTCATGTTGGACAACACGAAGAGGAATAACTTAAGAATTACTGGCATTGCGGAACAGGAAGAATCACACATGTCCACAGATAGTTGAATATTTTCTGGAAGAAAATTTTCCCTAATCCATTCTGAAAAGCAAAAAGATAAGCATTGAAGAAGCTCAAAGAACCCCAAGAAGGATAGACCCTAAAAGAAAATCACCAAGACATATTATAATCAGGCTCTCCAAAACGATAGATAAGGACAGAATTCTGAAGGCAGCTAGGGAAAAGAGAAGTGTAACATACAAAGGCAAGCAAATCAGATTAAGCTCATATCTCTCAACAGAAACTATGTAGGCAAAAAGGAAGTGGGGAGACATATATAAAACTCTGAAAGAAAAAACTGCCACCCAAGAATCCGCTACTCAGAAAAGCTGTCAATCAAATATGATGGTGTTATCAAAACATTCCAGGATAAACAGAAACTAAGGGATTTTGCCAAAGCCAATCCTGCTATGAAAAAATCCTAAAGGAATTTCTATGGACTGAGAACCAACAAGAACAGACAACAACCAGAGAATGATGTACGTGGCAGCATCACCCTGAACTCAATCAACAAATGGAAGAGTCAAGAACAGAATAAAACTATAAGAACAAACTCAGAGGATCTGGGAGGTCAGTCTATGATCAAAACAATTACAAGGTGAAAGAAGGTAAACACAGAGTAACAGAGATCCAAGTGGTGGGAAGGTCAGGTAGATTACTGGATAAAATAGACTGTCTTAAATGGAGGGAAGAATAAATGGAATATAAGATAACCACAACAGTAGGGTTGGGGTTGGGTATTTAGTTTGGGTGTTGGGGAGGGCAACACAAGAAAGTGGAGGAGGCGGAAGAACAAGATAAATAGGGGAACACTGAGACAGTTTTGCATGTCCTAAGTGGGACAGAGGGATATAGTGCTTCCTATTTGCTCAACCTTGGAACAACAGGGCTCTGTGATACAGAGATCTAGTAACAGTTTGACTAATAAGATAGATACAGCATTGGAATAATTCAAAACCTACAGAAAGAGGTCCAAATGATTAATAATATTATAGTGTTAATAGTAATAATACTAGATTGATGAGAGGAACTAAGAGCTGGTGGCCAGGAGGCAGACTTGCATAATGTGCCCTTTGGAGGTATAAATATATATGTCTTGGGGGGACGGGTAAAGAAAAGCGTAATATGTCTTCTGATGAGAAGTTTAAAAGTGATAACTTATAGAATCCTGGCCCCAGAACAATTTTCTTAATGCTGTGTTTGATATTTATCCTCAATAAATGTGTTAATTATAAGAAAAGAAAAACATACATATAAATTTATGGCTTTAAATGCTTATAATAGAAAAAAATTCATTAAGTATCTCTTTAAATTGAAAAAAATGAATAATAAAGAAAGTAGAGGAAAGAATAATAATGAAAAAAGATAAAATAGAGTAGATTACAAGAGTTTAAGGTGGTTCTTTAAAAAGATTAACAAAGTAGAAAAACACGTGTTAAACATGAATGATATTAGGAATAAAAAAAATGGGTTGACACTGTAGATGGAACATACATAAAACACAAGAGACTAACAATTGTAAATTTATTGGTATAAAAATGGAAAGCTTTTATCAAAGAGATATATTCTTATACCCATTAAAAATTGGCTTTAAAAATAACCACAGAAGCACAATGCTTCTGTAACTATTTAAAAAAAAAAAGAACTAGTAAGTAATCTAGTCCCCTAGCTAGCCTCATTCCAGCCCACTTGAGGGGGACAAGCAAATTCTACTTTCATAAACTTGCTAATTCCATCTTCTCTTAAATGTTGTCAGATATATACAACAATTTAATGAACACTTACTGAACACAATAGGTGTCATGTACCACTTTAGGTACTTGGGACACAGTAATGGAAGAGAAGACTTAGATCCCAGACTTCCTGTATTATAAATCCTATTGAAATGACAAAGATATTAAAAGCTAAGAAGAATGATAAGAATTGAAGAGGCTTGGAATCATTTAGTACACTGGACTAATGGAACATGTACATATCCGTCTCCAGGAATCTGAGACCAGAACTAGATGGCACCCTGCTACCAATACTGACTGCTTTGAAAGGGATCACATTAGAGGGTCCAGGTTAGAGTGGGAGAAAATGTGGAACCAAATTCAAAATTATGAAAGAAAAAAAAGACTGGTTTACTGGTCAGAAAGGGACTGAAAGAATCTGAGACTATGGCTCTCACTCACCATTCAGGTTGGGAAAAGAAATCACCCTGGTCACCCAATTTTCATCCAAGCTGTAGGTAGGTTTATAGAGAAGCACAGTAAGACTAGTAAGGTCTGATCACCATGGAATGGTCAATCATTCAAAATCAAAATGGCAACATTTACCTAAGGACAAAGTTGAGAAGGGATAGGAAGATGGGTGGAATGCAAATAGGAAGCACAGGGAGGAAGTGGAATAACTGTTGTTGCGTGGAGAGGATTGTAATCATTGAGATGAAACAAAGTGTAGGATTTGTTGACTGTAAAGCTGATGATCTTGTCTGTAAACCTTCACTCAATTCACAATAAAAAGTTAAAAAAATAAAAAGAGGAAAAACGTTGAAATGATAAATAATTATGTAGGATGTTAGATGGTTTCATGTGCTATGAAATAAGAAAAAAACTGTAGGAGATGGGAGAACCAGTAGTACTGAGTTTGTGTGGTGGCAATTTGAATAGAATGAATACAAGATGTCCTCAGTGAAGGAGGTAAGGGGGAGCAAAGTCCAGACAGAGAAAACTTCCTCTGCAAAGGAAGGAATGCTTAAGCAGGAGTGTGCCTGCTATGTTTGAAGAAAAGCAAGGAGGCCATTGTGTCTGGAAAGGAGTAGCTAAAGAAGAACAAGAAATTAGTTCAGATGGAAAAGGGGTGAGCTCATGGTAGGCCTGCTAATCCATTAACAGAACTCTGACTTTGACTCTTAGGGAAATATGGAGCCACTGATAGGTTTTGAGCAGAATAGTGACATAATCTTTAACATTTAAAAAGGATACGCTTGTCTGTTATGCCAACAAAAGACTGTAGAATCAGAGGGCCAGTATGAAATGTAAGAAATTATAATTACCCTGGGAAGATGTATTAGTTACTTGAACCAGGTTGGTAGCAGTGGAGATAGTGAGAGGTGGTCAGATTTTCCTGACAGATTTAATGTGAAATGTGAGAGAGTTAGAAGAGTTAAAAATCATTCTGAAATTTTGGCTAGATTATGGGTAGTGCTTTTATGATTTGTGGGGAGGGCAGCACATGTCCATTTCAGATGTTTGTTAGATTTTTAAGTGGAGTAGGGAAGTAGGCGCTAGGATATGCAAGAAAAGCTGTGAGTTAGACATACAAAGTTATGAGTTGATGGCATATAAATTATAATTAAATCTATAAATCGAATGTAATTAACATGCTTTGCTGGCAGTTGTGTGCTGTAGAGTCTGTTCCAACTCAACGCAACCCTGTCTAGGGTTTCCAAGACTGTAAATCTGCACAGGAGCCAAAAGCATTATCTTTCTTGTGTGGAAAGGCTGGTAGTTTCAAACTGCTGACTTTGCACTACACTAAGATATGAAAAAAGGGAAGAAGATCTAAGAATGAGCCCCTGGGGAACTCTTCAATAAAGAGATCTTGGCAAATGGATTGATCTAATAAAAATACGGATAAGGACCCACCAGTGAAGTAGGATAAAAACAAGGGAGTGGTGCCCTGGAAGTCAAGTGAAGAAATGGACTGAGAAGATGTAATCAGTAGTATATACTAAACCAACCCAACCCACTGCTGCTGAATCACTTCCAGCTTACAGCAACTCTACAGCATAGGGTAGATTCGCCCCATAGGATTTCCAAGACTATAAATCTTTGTGGAGGCTGCATCTGT
>NW_006409180.1:37159-41791 GCF_000296735.1 Chrysochloris asiatica
ACAGCGCCACACCAGGACTCCTTTCAACCTAGGGGGCTCTTATTTCAACACTGCACTAAACACTGTTCTCTTGTGTTCTATGGGTTTTCCTTGGCGGCTTTTCAGAAATAGATGAGCAGGCTTTTCTTTGTAGTCTTGTCATAGTTTGGAAGTTCCAATGAAACCTGTTCACCATGGATGACGTTGCTGGTATTTCAAATAGAGTTTCCAGTATCACAATAACATGTAAGTCCAACTGAAAGTCCGGGAGTAGAAAAAATGGATGGTTTATGAGAACTGAGGAAGAGTTGCATAAATTTGCATTTGCGTGGACATGGTGAAATGTGATAGGGCACCAGTGGCAGAATTAACCTATGGGAAAAAAGGCAGAAGAATTGCTGATGGGAGAGCAGATAAGGTGGTGGGCTTCTGGGAAGTCTCCTTCTGATTGCTTTAACTGGAATGAGAATGCAGGCTAGAATCTTTCATCTAGGTTGGCTAGAGATTAAATGTCTCTCTCCTCATATCATCACAGACTAGTGAAGTCCTAGTACAACTCTATGTTTTTTCCATGTGAAGTAACAAAAGTATTTAATATCTAACAGGGATAGGGAATCTTTTCTCTGCAAAGAGTCATTTGGATATTTATAACATCACTTAATATAAATTTATGTTGCAATGTGAAAAATCTCCTAGATTTATTGAATCTCGACTCCCCGTAACAGTTGCCTTGGCAGGGTCAGACCAAATGATTTTGTGGTCTTATACAGCCCGTGGGCTGGACGTTCCCCACCGTGATCTAAAATGTAATTTGTACCTGGTAGTTGTGTCATGGGATCAGCACTGGATGCGAACCACAAGTTGGGCAGTTCAAACCCACCTACTGCTTCTCTGAAAAACTATGCAGGGTTGCGCTGAGTCAGAACCTACTTGATGGCACTTAATAACAGCAACTGATAAAACGCCTTCACACACATGTTTTAAAAATCCACATGTAATAAGATTTTGCAAACTCTTTGGTGAAATTATAAAATTATATTTAGTAAAATTAAATGAATAAAAGTAATTTGGGGGATGGAGAATGGCACTTGAAACATGGCATTAAAGAATGAAAACATAAAGTAAAACATTAGAGACTTGTTTACATAAAACATAGAAGTACATGTGCACACACAACACACACCCACACTCCGAGACACACACTCCTAAGACAAGCTAAGATCTCAAAGTCAAACCCAAAAACTTTTACAGGAAAAAGAAATACATGGGAAAACAAAATCATACTGTTGTATAAAGAGTTTCAATAAATGAATATGAAAATGACAAATGTTCCAAATAAAAATTAAAATAATTGTTAAAATAATCATCATAGAAGTATGGTATAGGAAAGAAGACATCATTTTTGCAGATAGGGTCTTAAAAGCATGGCTTTAAAACCATGATCTACTGCACAGAGTATGAGAATGGGGAAGAGTAGCGCTTTCTGTGAATGTTACTGAGAGTTACAGAAGAAAATGATTGTCATTATTCTGACGGGCAATTGTTGTTGTTGGGTGCCATAGTCAGTGCTGACTCATAGCTACTCTGTGCAGGGCTCTGAGACTGTGAATCTTTACAGGAGCAGACAGCCCCATCTTTCTTTGGAGAGCAGCTGATGTGTCTGAACTGTGGTTAGCAGTGCTTATCCTTGGTGGTGGTGGTAGTGTAGCATGGAGTCAGTTCTGACTCATAGTGGCCCTGTCTAGGGTTTCCGAGGGTGTAAATCTTTATGGGAGCAGAAAGTATCTTCTTTCTCCCACAGAACAACTGGTAGTTTCGAACTGCTGACCCTGAGGTTAGCAGCCCAACTCATAACCACTATGCTACCAGAGCTCCTTGTGCTTGTCCTAAGGCAAAATGTATTAGAGACTTTCCAAATAGTAATCCTTAGAAAATAATAATGATGGTTCCATCAGGTCAGTATAGGTGTTCATAATGATTTTGTTATAGCATTATAATTGAAAACAGAAAAGTTGACCAATGAAATTAGGTAAATAAATTAATATTCATGAATACAGTGAATTTACTGGTAGTCATAAATATATTGATGATATTTTAATGACACAAAGAAGTGCAAAATATATGGTTAATTTTTACAATGGATATGATTTTGTGTAGAGGAACTTTATGATCCAATTATGTGTGTGTGCACTTGTGTGTATGCAGGAATTGAGGCATGTTTTCTAATAAAGTGAATATTTAGTGTTTAGAAAAGAATCTAAAGAATATTGGTAGAACTTATCTATTTTTATGTAGAGACATTCATCTTGTGGCAGCTTCAGGAAGAATTTAAACTCTTTGATACCATGCTACCAAGGTTGAAATTTGACAGCTTGATGAAGAAACACCATGTGAAATTGGAAGAACATGCTTTCATGCTATGCTCCTACAAAAATTACATTTGAGGAAAAATTACTTTTGTTTGAGTGAGGTGTGATTATTTTCTTAGCCCTGCAAGGAATTCATTTAGCACTCTCATAGCTAAAGTGCTCACAAGAGAATCATAGCACTGATTTTATATTCAATTTTTAGAGTCCTCCATTACTTCTCAGAGTCAGCAATGTGTAGAAAGACAACCCTCACTGGCTACTGGCCCAAACTCAGGGAACTGGAGACATAATGAGGCAGGAGGAACAGAATTTCTTGCTCTTTTAGGGAAGGGTAAAATTTTTGAAAGGAACAGGATGGAAACTTCTGAGTGGAGAAGCTTAAAATAAGAAAAAAGCCTGGGATAGAAAAGAGCTAAAGAGGAGTGCAATGAGCTAATGGACCACAGGAACAAAATTCAAAATCTTAAAATAGACCAGGCTTATTGGTCAGATAGAGACTCTGACTCTTGGTTACCCTTCAGGTGTGGAAATGAACTTAGTCCCACGGATCAATTTTCAGCCAAGTGATGGATAGACCCATACGGGGAACAATAACACTAGTGAGCATGAACACCATAGAATGTCCAATCATTTGAGATCAAAAGAGCAGCAATTACACATGGATAAAGTTCAGAAGGTTTGGGAAAAAATAAGAATGGAAGCAAGAACCTCAGGAAGGAAGTGGGATAAGTGATGCTACATTGGGAGGATTATAATAAATTAGATGAAATAATGTGTGTATGATTTGTTGAATGTATAACTGATGATGTGCTCTATAAACCACCATTCAATTAATAATAAAAAGCAAAAAAAAAAAAAAGGACTCGACAGACATGTGGCTAGAATGTTCTTATTTTGGAATGTAAACACTGATATCTGAGTCTCCTCAGAGACTGGGACTCCCCAAACTTCATGTAGAGTTTCAGTGAACCAGAATGGAGAAATTCAAGATAAGGACATTCACAAGTGCAGTGTTCTTCCTAAATAGCAGATGCTAGAGGATGTTACCATGTCCCTGTGCAGTACGTGGTTAATGCTGTTGACTTCTAATTGAAAGTTTGGAGATTCAAGTCCACCCAGAAGTTCCTTGGAATAAAGGCCTAGTCTTCTGAAAAGAATTAGCCATTGAAGACCTGAATCAACCATTGCAACTTGTTTTTTTTAAGGAAGCCAGAAAGCGAACTCAATTGTCCCACTATGGCAGGAAAACATTGACCAGAAGAGGCACACTGGAAGTCTGCAAGGCTAGATCCCTGTTCCCCTGTTCTATTATCAATTAACCCATGAACAACTCTCTTGACCATCTGTTTTCTGTACTATACAATGGGATTGGAGAGACATCAGCCCAAATGTGTGTGTGGGGGTGCCGAACATCACAGGCAGAAAGATAAAGGTCTGCCAAGCACTGTTGGGGAAAGACTACTGTAAAGCAGACAAATGCATTAACTGTGGGTTTGTGGGGGGAAAAGAAATGAAAAGACTCAGGCTGCAGGTGCAGGGGTTATCTGAGATATAATTATAGTTCACGTTGGGAGGACTTTCTTCATAGGCATCAAGGTTTCCAGATCTGTCTATACCCACATATTATCACTACCTCTGCCAACAAATACAGCAGAATAGCTTAGAGTGTGAGCTCTTTGGACTTGTAGCTAAAAGAATTGGCTTCCACTGGCCCGACATAGTCCTCCTCTCACATTAACCTTCTTGTACTCTACAAACTCCTGGCACCCTTATTTTCACTCCTTCTCTCTCACACATGTTTACATATGTAACCATGCATATACATATATACATACATACATACATACACTCCAGTTCACAGCCTACAAGAGCAGAAATAGCAAATTCCTAGTAGAGACATAGTATTAAGTACAAGAACAACCAACCAGGACCCATCATGGGGTAGTGCCTCCACCATCATCCATCATGGGAAAGCTGGGAAATGATCAGATATGCTCGAGGCTTGTAGATATAATTGGGGAGAGCCGAAACATAGACTCGGCACAATCTGAGAACAAAGTTTGTACCTCAATAACAGTTCACTGATGGCAGTTAAAGACAGATCCCATAGGATAAAGTTCAGCATTCATTGTCACTATGGATCATATATGGTCAAAATTAAATGGTGACTATAGAGGCTTTATGTTTATGATCATTCCCCAGAGCCCATATGCTAATCCAATAGTTCTTCTGATTTAGGAAGTGACTCTAGGCTTACCTTGAGCAGCCACCAGGACACTGAAAA
>NW_006409180.1:41891-43177 GCF_000296735.1 Chrysochloris asiatica
CCCTTATAGGGAGCTTCTAAACAGGAAGAGGATTATATAGCCCCATCCCCTGACATCACCATCTTCCGGAGCCAATAGAAGCCCTATTAAACATCTTCCTTGCCATCAGGAACATATAACAGAAACTACTCTTTGAGATTTAAACACCAAAGATACTGAATCTAAAATATCTCCTCCTTATAGGAGATGTATATTTTTGCGATGTGAGGTGTGATTCTGTTCTTGAAGTTGATACAGGAAAGATATATCAAAAATAAATAGAGCATTCCTTTCTACACCCAAAGGGTACTGCTCAATGACTAGTGGGATCTGGTCAGCTGGTGGGATCAATCAAGTTTACTGTTCCAAGGCATGTCCCCTCATTCCACAGGCCCAAGACATAATGTTCATTATTTAATTAGACCCATGTCTCTAGTGTCATTGAACTAGATGACCCAAGTGATAGCTCCTTCTGCAGTGAACTGCCTAAAAGGAAGAAGAAGTCAGGTGAGTGGGAAATTGGTATTAGAAAAACATAATTTTCAGGAGAATGTAAATAAGGAATGTGATTTTTCATTTGGATGGAAAGAAGGAATGTGAAGGACTAGTAAGGCAGGTTTTCATTTGTGGTCAAGTAGATCTTTTTCAACTTTCCGGGCTCCCCATTTTTGATGAAAACAAGAACTAAGTCTGTCTTTCTTCTCCTTTTCTCACATCACAGAGAACTTTTTGCCCCTAGAGCAAGAAGGTGAGTACATATACTTCGCCTAGGATAAATTATACTCTATTGAGATATGGTGGGGCTTTATTATTTGTTATTATGTGCCTTTTGAGTCGGGTCCGACCCATAGCGACCCTGTACAGGGTTTCCGAGGGTGTAAATCTTTACGGGAGTAGAAAGCCTCATCTTTCTCCCGCAGAGTGGCTGGTAGTTTCGAACCGCTGACCTTAAGGTTCGCAGCCCGATTCGTAACCACTACGCTACCCGATTACTAATTAGTGACAAGAATAATCATCATTATGTAATGTCTGTACTTAACATTCAGTCTTCAGAAATCAGAGAACAGATGTCCGCCTGCTTCTAGGTCCTTGTTTTCAACAGTTCATTGCCTAAGCTTCTCCCTTTTTTCCTCTAATTAGTCCACTTTTGAATCCTATGCAGGTCACTATGAGTTGGAACCAACTGCACCGGCACATAAGAACAACAACAACTCAATATCTACAAAGGGTGGTTCACATTACAGTCTTTGCAAATGGAATCAGTTTAACACAATTTGGTCATCTTGATCTTGCTATCATCAAAACAA
>NW_006409180.1:44167-52682 GCF_000296735.1 Chrysochloris asiatica
AGAAATCTGACTACAGGTTGTATCTGTTCTAGGGGCTGATTTTCTCTTTGTCGGCTCTGGAGGAAGGTTCTGGTCTCTCTGAGCTTTTGCTCCTAGATGAATTTCATGTATTTTGGTGTCTCTTCCCCCTTCTCTGCTCTGCTCAGTTGTTTAAGCTCTTTATTAACTCTAAAGAGATTGACTCATTTTGCTTTACTCCTGACTTATTAATATGTTATATAGCCCCAAATGGAATTATAGCTCTAGACATAGGTTAGGATTTATCATACATATTGGCAGTGGGTAGGGGACAAAATTCAATCCATAATAATTATTCTATTTGATTCGTATATTCTCTCTGTCTGATATATGAGGCAGGTAGACTCAAAGGATATATTTGCAATCATGTGATATTTAAGACTGAAATGAACGTAAAATAAATGCCAAAGTTTTTGAGTATTCTGTCCACTTAAATCTGGTTCTGATGCAGTACACTTGTCTGGGAGAACATCTAATATTAATCAAATGGGAAGGAGGTGGGATGGAACGTGGAGGATGGTGTTGTTTTGTTCAGGTCATTCCTATAACTCTCATTGCTCCTTTTCTATGGCTGGGCTTCTCGGACTGGGCCTTCTCCATCCTGCTAGCAATGTTGTCTGGGATTCACAATGGCCTTTCTTAGAAGGGTCATAGGTTAAATATTTACTTGTTGGCATGGTGATAGGTCTATGGTTATAGACATAGTTGTAGTCTATAGTCTATAGTTATAGTCTATAGATACACCATCCTGAATGTGCCCGATCATGTTTGATCTCAGAAGTAAGCAGGGTCAGGACTGATTAGTACTTGCATGGGAGACTATCTGGGAATATCAGGTGCCGCAGGCTTTTCTTGAGTCCTGGTGTGATGCTGTGGGTTAATGCACTGGACTGCAAAGTCAATCGGAGCCACAGGTTTGGTGGTTCAAGCTCACTAGCTGTTCCTTAGAAACCCTATACAGGGTAGCTATGGGTAAGAATCGACTTGACTATTCTTAACAACAACTACATAGTAATATGAACTAATACATACATAAAAGTTATAGCACTTTGAATTTTCTGTATGTGAGAAATGTTGTCTATACTGACACTCAAGTAATCTAACGTGTACTCATTTATGTGAGAGTGAATATTTTCTTTATTCAATTTTGTAAAATGTGGTGCCCAACCCAATAGACACTGGCAGATGTACTACATTGCCTGCCACAAATGGTTTTTATTCTTGTCTCAAAAAAGTCCCTCCTCCAGTTCCTCATATACAATTCTATGGCACCTCCCATTTTCCCTCCCCCACAGACGCCAAAATGGCTTGGCCACGTTCTTACTGGATGCATTCTTATTTAAATTTCCTAGTCCTAGAAGAGCCTATTGTTTCAACAATCTGCCAGATCTACCAATCTCAAGATGGATCATGCCCACAAGAGTTATTTCTCACACTGTATAACTGTACTCTATTATTAAGTTGCTCCAAAAGTGAGTTAATTTGTAGCATAAATTTTTCATCAAACCATTTAAATGATTTTTGAAATAATTTTCTGATTATTACAAAGACTATCAGTTTTCACCTGATGAAGCTGTGACTAGCCATATAATGCTCTGAGATCTGAGATTTGGTTTGTTGTAGGGAACAATGTCTTCTGACTTGTACTTTTCATTAATAGTCCTCTCAATAAGTTGACTATTTCTTAACAGTAGTAATACCTTTCATGCTGCTATATCTTAAGTTTCTGTTGACTTAATTACTAATTACATTGAGTTTTAGCTATTAAAATACTACCTGAGAATTTAATTTATTCCATATCTTTTTTATCAGCAAGGACATGGAAGTAATTTTTGGAATGCTGTTTAATTTGACAGAAATAATGTATTTGGTGTGGCACTGTAGGATAAACACTGAACTGCTAGCTGCAAGGTTGGTGGTTCAAACCCACTAGCCACTCCTCAGAAACTCTATACAGGGACTCTATAAGTCAGAACCAACTCCACAATGACAACAACAACAACAGAAACAATGTTTTGGCTGAATAAGAGACAGGGGATCACGGTGGTTAAAAGTGTGTCATCAGTTGCTGTCCTGCCTGGGTGTGACTCCTACTTTTGCCACATAAGCTTTAAGTAACCTCAACATCCTCATCTGTATGATTGGGATTGTTAAAGAGAAAAGGTGTTACTTTGAGAGCTACTCAAGCCATGGTGTTCAATTGTGAGAACACCATGTGAGAGCTCGATAATGACTAAGGAAGCCTCAAGAATTGATGCATCTTAATTTTGATGTTGTAGAAGAATACTGAAATTACCATGGACTGCCAGGAGAATGCACAAATCTATCTTGGAATAAGTACAGTCAGAAAACTCCTTTGAAATGAGGAAAATGAGACTTCATATAAAGTACTTTGGATGGGTTCTCAGGAGGGCCTAGACCCTTGAGAAGACTATTACACTTGGTAGAGGGTCAGCAAAAAAGAGGAAGACCCTCAACAAGGTGTAATGACACCCTGTGGCTGCAAAAAATAGGCTTAAACATAACAAAAATTGTGAGGATAGTGAGGACCGGGCAGTGTTTCATTCTGTTGTACATAGGGACTTAATGGTACTTAAAACAACCAGGATCCCTGGTGTGGCACAGTAAGGTAAGCATTGTACTGCTAGCCTACATTGCCACACCAGGACTCCACCTTAGAACATTACTTACAGGTCTTAAGAGAAGGTGGACTATTTTGGAGTATTTTAATACGTGTTTCATGAAAGTGTCCTATTTAGGAAAAGTGGGAACTTGTGAATCCATACAAAAGGCAATGATGTAGAATCTCCACTGAATTTTTTCCAACCTGTCTGGATGGGTTTGATAAAAGGGGAGTGGGGAAAGGACTCCTGTGGTTCAATAGGGAATGATTGCTATCAGGTCTGACAGTGAGTGTTGGAAAGGTAAATGTAAATGTTTGGTAACAAAAGGAGCGGAGTGGCTGATTTTGTAGTCCAGGAGCAGAGATCCGTGGAATCATCTAGAGAGAAAAACGAAGTGTGAGACTCTGTCTGGAGAGGCAGTGACACTAGGGATATAAGCAGAGAGGATGACTTGGACAGAAGGAGTGGCTGGGTACTCTGGACTCAAGGAGGGAGAGGGGCTGTATGCTGGCAGCCAGAGGTCAGGCTTGTGGGATGTACCCTTTGGTTGTTTGATGATGCATGCAGGGGATTGTGATCATTGCAATGAAACAAGATACAATAGGATGAATGTAAAGATAATGTTCACCCATGTAAACTAACACATAATTCACACACACACAAAAAGGCAAAAATGTAGTTTGTCAGGAAGCAATGACACTGACATTCAAGTGAGAATTCCCATTGGGAAAGGGACATGTTTGAAAATGGAATTTTTCCAGGTCAATAGGGGTGAACATACGTAGATACTGGAGACAATGACACTGGTGTGAAAAGCATGAGTGCTGGAATCCAGCTCTCGCGGGGTTGTGGGATACGAGAGGAGACACGGAGTCGGCAAAAATGAAAGCAATCGAGAAGCCTCTGCTTAATTGGATGATGGGGCTCTCAACAGTCTGTCTGACTGTCTGTCTTTTTTTCTCTCTCTGCCTTTCTCTGTCTGTCTGGCCCAGCTCAGCAAGTCTTTATTTTTATACTTAAAATCACGCAATACATAGTGAATTGATACTTTGATCTTTCCTTGAATTATTACACAGTTTATCACAACATTCCTACACCTGGTCATTAGACATCTTTGACAAAAATATTTCTGTGATGTTCAAACTGTCTTTCATCTCCTTTCCCAGTATGTGATAAATTGTTTCTTCTTGTTTCCACTAAAAGATTAAGTCAAACTTTACACAAATCACTTCTACTTATCAGACCTCTGATTACGTTTTCTTAGTAACATAAGTTTCTATTAATCATCAATGCTTGCACTACTTTATTATTTCTACTAACTAATTATCAACTTCTATCCTACATAATGCACTACTATTTTCATAGTAAAAAGTATTACTAACATCTACTTATTTTGTTTTTTTAAAAGTATTCATTAAATTGCTTGTTAACAGTGTTTTTATGTTCCTTTCTTTTGAAGCTGTGTGGCATAAAGCCCAACCTGGCTAATTGCTGTAGGAAATGTAGATTATCAAGTCAAAACTACCCTTCACTTAAGTTAATTATTTTCTGCCTATTTACACAGGTGCTTGTATGTAGGGGTTTGTGAATTCTGGCTGGTGACTGATTGTGGTGAGGTCTATAGGGGTAGGTTAGCTTGACTTTCATTTGTTATCTGCTTTTGTGGTCTCATAAATGCAGTTACTTTGTACTTAGGTTTTCTGTGAAGGGGAGTTGCTTATACAATTCTCTTTGAATTCAAACTACTGAAGTTGAGATAATTGTTTCTTCCCAAGGTTTGTAGAGCTCATAGTAAAAGGCTGTGAATATGGCAATATTATTTATTTTTACAAGTGAATTCAGAGTTATCCTGAAGAGAAGATAGAGGCCAGCTTCTGAGAATTATCTGCTTTGTATGATGTTTCTCCTTCTGCTGGGACTGTGTCAAACAGCAGAAGCCAAGCCGCTTCCTGCACACGAGTATTTATTAGGACTGATTTTCTCTTATGATAGGTGCATATGGCAGCTTTTCAGTCATACAAAAGACAGGGTACTCATGTTTTAGGGAACAAATCATAGAAGATTCTTTGCAGACTTGGTTGCTCCAAAAACAGCACTACATGGTGCTAAGCTCAACATCATCATATCCCAGGTCTTCTCCTTTCTCCTGGACCAATGAGAAAGTTTCCCCTTCCATTCTAGGGTTGTTAGTTTCTCTAGGAGACTGCAGAGAGTCACCTGAAATGGAAAGGAGACTTCTGGTTACAGTGGGGACTGACAGGACAGAGGCCCATCATTAAGATGATCACAAAATATCTGTGGCACCCAGCGTGCGTCTAAAAGGCTAGAGCTGTTGCATACTGAGTCAGCTCATCTGAGCAAAGCCATGTGCTGATCTGGACTGCTCTTAGGAAGATGGTCCAATTCTGCATGACAAAGATAGAAATATTTTTCTCCAGACTGGGCTAATTCCTTAATGAATGGAAGCAGGTAATCCTTTCTTTAGACCCTTAGCACCTAAATGTAGCAGACTAAATGTAACCTCAAAGTGCTTCTGAGAATCCTCCCAGGTCCCCTGTCAGATGTCAAAAGAGAGCATCTAATCAAGTCTCCCAGTTTCTTGCCCTTAGACCACATGCCTACTCTTAAGCATTATTCCTGGACACAGGGAAGGAGACTCTCTACCTGTTCATTGAAACACTGAGAGAAAATGATCTTTTAGTTTCATTCTAGTGCTGAGATTTTATTACTATCTTTTTAAAGCCACAGCACATTTTATGCATAGTAACAGATGGCAATAACAACTTTAAATGTCTGGTTATGTGTTTGGAAAAAAATAAACCAAAATCAAGAAAATAACTCACAAATTCAGTTTACCTTTTTAAAAACACTTCCTAGATTACCTTTTAAAGGTGCAAGTTCATAAAATTTATGGTCTGAACACATCTTTCTGCTTGGGGTTTGAAAATGTGAACAAGGGATCGACAACTTATTATGTAGACATATCTACATTCAAGGGCTGCTAAGAATAGACATGTTGTTGTTGTTAAGTGACATTGAGTCAGTTCTGAATCACAGCACTCCTGTATGGGCTTTCCCCTGTATGGTGAGTTTGAACTACCGACCTTGTAGTTCAAACTGTTCTTGCAGTCCAGTGAAACAGCGACACTCCAGGGTCCACAGTGCCACACTGAGACTCCAAAAATGGACACAAACAACATGCTATGTTTTTCTAGAAGAGATAGAACAGCTACAAGGATCAGGGATAAGGAAGAGCAACACTCTGGGTATTTGAAACTACTCAGGGTAAAAATGAGTATTGAAGTGTTTAAACTCACATCTCCTATGACAAAGGAGTAAAGGTATTAGAGGCAGAGCTGTCCACTCACCTGTCTGGGAATACCAAGCACCATCACCCTCCTCTTGGAAAATATGCTTCTCACTCATATCAGGGGTCGGAGGAATTTCAGGATCAGGTAACTCTTCAATGTCATCATAACCATTTCCACTGGAATTGACAGGCTTTCCTGGAGGCTCTGAAAACAGATTACAACTTAGGTAAAATTGGAAAAGATAGGGTGGTATCTAGGTGAGATCCTGGTGTGGCACTATAGGATAATCACTGGACTACTAACTACAGGGTTGGCAGTTCAAACCCACCAGTCACTCCTCTGAAACCCTATACAGGGTTGCTATGAGTTGGTACTGGCTCCATGGCACTTAACAACAATAGGCGATATGCTAAGTCCCTTCTGATGCAGACATTCATACTGCCTGATAAATATGGGCACCAGATACCAAGGCTGTCCCAAAGGCACATATTTGATCTCAATATTCCCACAAGGCATTGAAATCTTCAACATATTGGAATGTTTTTATTCTTGTTGTCAAGTGCCATTGTGTTGGTTCCAACTCACAGTGACCCTGTATAGGGCTTCCAAGGCTGTGCGTCTTTGTTGTTGTTAAGTGCTGTTGAGTCGGTTCCGACCCATAGCAACCCTGTATAGAGTTTTCAAGGAACAGCTGGTAAGCTTGAACCACAGACCTTGCAGTTCAAACGGTTTTGCAGTCTGGCGCATTAACCCACAGCTCCAACGTCTTTATGGCAGCAAAAATCTCATTTTATTCCTGTGGAGTGGCTTGTGGACTTAAACCACCAACCTTGTTGTGGTTAGCAGTCCAGTGCTTATCTTACAGAGTCACAAAGCTCCCTATTAGCATATATGAAGGTTAATATTATTTTTCTTAACTGGTTTCTCATAACATATAGAATAACAAAAGCTACTGTGCTATGAGTTTCAGGCACTAGTTTAAACACATAGTAAAGCAGATGCAATGCATAATACTTACATATCAGTGATTGATGGAGGGTGAACCTGGACCAAAACAACTTACCTCCTGAGACTGAGAGACACAGAGCTACCAAGGAGACAGCAGCCTGGGGATCTATCATTCAGAGACAGGAGGTCTCACCATCCCAACCACGGGAGATCTGGGTTTTAATCCCCTCCAGTGCTCTGATGACCTCAAGAGCCCATTTCCATAGAATCCTTCTCAATAAGCCCTATCCCAAGAGCTGTCCAGCTCTACTACCTAGAGCAAACATTCTCTTCTCTTAAAGAATAAAAACAACAACAAAAAGAATTCCCAAACAAACAAACAAGAAAAACCTGCATCTGTTGCCACAGAGTTGATTCTGGCTCATAACTCCTCAATAGGACAAAGTAGAGCTGCCCCACAGGGGGACCAAGATAGTTATCTTTCAGGAAGGAAATTGCCACATCTTTCCTGTGGAGCAGCTGGTGGGTTAGAACTGCCAACTTTTTGGTTAGCAGTACTTAACCACTGCACTACTAGGCCTCCTGAGTC
This sequence comes from Chrysochloris asiatica, assembly GCF_000296735.1. Lineage (NCBI taxonomy): Eukaryota > Metazoa > Chordata > Mammalia > Afrosoricida > Chrysochloridae > Chrysochloris > Chrysochloris asiatica. The sequence goes on from NW_006409180.1 coordinate 51,658, forward strand.
TCTTGTCTTGGTCCCATGTAAATAAGAGCTCCTGGTGATTGATAAGTACAATCATGTACTCCATGGACTTTGTTGCTGTTGTTGAGTGAGGTCAAATCAATTCTAACTCATAGCAACCCCGTACAGGTTGTCCGAGGAGCAGCCGATGGAATTGAACTGCCAACCTTGTGATTTCCAATCCAGTACTTATCCAACAGCACCAGGAGTCCAGGGCTTTATTAAAATCAATTTATCTTTTGTCTCAACATACATATAAAGCACCAAATAATTCAAATATCACACTTTCTCGGGGTGAAATCATGTTTTCGCTCTCCATGGAATTTTTGAGATTATTAGATCCAAATATACTTTAAAACCATAGACTTTGAATCTTTAGCAATACAGTACACGCATGTCTCTGCCTGAATAGAAGTAGCTGTGGATACAGACAAGTGAGCATGATCTTTCTCTATCTGAGGTCCCACAGTGGGCAGACAGAGGAAAGAACTGCTGTCAGCTGGAGAGATAAAACCTTTCCCATACCAATCACAGAAAAGTGCTCTCCTCACGTAAGGTTCTTCTTCCTCATCCCCACCATCCAAGGACAGGCCTGTCTCTATTACCTGGAGCTGATTCAGGATCTCCATACTCCTCATCGTCCCCTGTGTAATATGGCAGCTTAGTCACTGAGTCATCAGATAGTTTTCCTGGGAGGGATAAAAATTTCACAAGCAAATAATAAAACCTTTCCCACAATAGGAGGCCCAGTGTTAAAGTTCAGAAGAATTCTTGAGTCTTTAGACTAGTAGAGAGAGGGCTTGGTGCCCCTGCCTCCTAGGATGAAGCTACAATGTGAGGCCATGTTAGTTGTGGGAACTGTGCTTGCTGAAGATACTCAAACTCACAGTCAGTTCATGAATCGAGGAGAGGACAGAGGACATAGGATACACACCTGAGCTGTCCAAAAGGTCTCTCTTCTTTGAGTTTATAAGGTAATCAATATCTTCATACAGAGCCTCATCGAGGGCATCTTCAAAATGCGATAA
>NW_006409180.1:53007-54764 GCF_000296735.1 Chrysochloris asiatica
ATTCAACAAATCATACACCTTATTCCATAACAATGATTATAATCCCTTCCAGGCACCATCAGTTCACAGTGTTTCTCTCTATTCACTTAGCTTTTTTTTTTTAAACACTCAGGCATATATAATAATTTACACCACCAAACGGCACATTCTGCAAGTCTGCCTCCTGACCACCAGCTCTTAGTCCCTCTCTTCCCATGAATCTAAAGTCTTCAGCTACTCCTTCTCTCCATCTCTGCCTCCATCTCTGGTATTGCTGCTTCTCTGGATAGGGTTTCTCATTCCCCTTGAGCTCTTCTCCCTCAATGGTCCTTTGTTTCTGGACTGTAAGATTAACTTCTCCCCATTTTTGTTACCAAATGTCTACCTTTACAATTGTGACAGTTGCAATAGTCATTAAAACAATTACTCATATTGATTCATAAGAATTTTATCCTCATCTTTTTTAACCAGACCCATCTAGACAAGATGAAAACTATTCAGTGGAGATACTTTTCCCCCCATACACTTAAACTAAACTCTACATTGAAACCTTGTAAGCCAGTCACTTCATGCCTTTATCGCCCCCTCATTTTAGGTAACCAATATCTGAGTTGCCCATCCCTATCTACCATGTTTATAAAGGGGGTAGCATTGATATTTGATGTGAAGACACCTTCCCTCTCTCTTGGTAGAACTAGGTTTATTGATCCTAATCTTTATCATAAACTCAATCTACACTAAAAATTTTTACGCAAGAAGGTATAATTTTTTACTTTCCTCATTGAACCTAGGATGAAGGACTTGACTGTGCAAGTAGCGCAGTTGTTACAAATCAGGCTGCACACCGCAAGGTCAGCAGTTCGAAACTACCAGTGCTTCCATGGGAGAAAGATGAGGCTTTCTGCTTCCGTAAAGAATTACAGCCTCAGAAACCCTGTACAGGGTTGCTATGAATCGGCTCCATGACCCATAACCACTATCACCACCAGAGTCTGTTGAGCAGAAGAAAGAGTTTGGTCACATGATGAGGGTGAAGATGAAAATTTGTGCATTTTTCTTGCTATCACAATTGACCCAATATTCTCCTCATATATTTTCCAGTTCCTTTAGTACCCCTAACAGCCACCTGGAGTCCTGGTGTGGTGCTGCAGGATAAGCACTCAATCACAAGGTCAATTTGAATCATGCAGTCACTGGTTCAAACTCACCAGCCACTCCGCAGAAACCCTATACTATACAGGGTCTCTGTGAATGGGAACCAAGTTGATGGCTCTTAACAACAACACCCACCTTGATGCTCTGCTCTCCATCTGTGCATCTGAGTTCCCAAGATGACCAGGACAAGGAAGAGAAGGGCCCCTAGGATGATACATAGGACCCCAGGCAGGGAGAAGATGCCAGAGACAGGGGATGAGGGTGAATTTGTTCCTGAGGATAAAAAAGTGTCATAAGGCTTTAGAAAAGATCCTAATTCCAGTAGAATTTCTTATCCTAGTCACTTCTGAGTCCCCAGAACTATGAGGTCACTGGTTCCAATAAAATGGGTCTTCCTGTCTTCCTGATCCTCAAGATGTGTGTCAACTGTCTTCTGAATCTGCACCTAAGGGATTGCTATAAAGTGAATGCTGGGAACCTTAGGATCTTTACAGCTGCCATAACTTTATAGGGCTACAAACACCATTACCTTCACTGATGGGTTATTTTTGCCATATCAAGATTTATAGAGCAAGTCCCTGAAAATTTGAATATGTTCTCTAGCACATGCTCAGAGCAGAAGA
>NW_006409180.1:55601-63189 GCF_000296735.1 Chrysochloris asiatica
CTCCCCAAGGCTCCATAGAGCACAAAGAGAAGGACCGATCAGGAGCCCAGAAAAATCAGACACCTCATCAATTCTAACAGGTGAACAACTAAGCTTAAATTGGCATTTTCAGTTTGCTTCTTTACTGGTACTTTCATGAAGAGTCTCTGGGTGGTATTAGAAGTTCAGTGCTTGACTGACTATTAGCCAAAAGATTGGTGTTTTTAGTTTACCCAGAGGCAACTTAGAGGACAGGCCTGGTCATCTGCTTCTGAAACCCTATAGAAAGTTCTATTTTCCACACAGGGGTAGCAGTGAGTCAGAATTTACTGGTTTGTGACTAACTACAAGGAAAACAGGTAAGCATGAAAAGGCAAGTGTAGAATTTGGAGCTTTAGTGTGGTTTTCAATGCTGAGGTGGGATTTAAGAGCTTTTTGCATTTTAAAATAAAGTGATGAAGGCACACAACCATGAAAAATTTTCCCTCTCCCTAATGCTTCTGTGGAGTCCTGGTATGGTATCATAGGATAAGCACTTGGCTTCAAAGTCGGTTTCAACTGCAAGGTCAGCAGTTCAAAGTTACCAGCTGCTCTTTGGAAACCCTCTACAGGGTCACTGTGAGTTAGAACTGACTCCATAGCACTTATCAACAACAACAAGAACAACAACAGCAACAGTCCTGTGCTTTATTGTCTAAGAGAAGGTCATTTTGGTACTCTTGATCTCTGTGTGTTCTAGAGTGATGGATACCTCTGTCCTGTTTTATATTGTAAGTACTTAGGGTGGCAAGTTCTTCTATGGCAAGATACTCTGGGAGTTTTGACGATGGTAGATAATATGTATGAGGTTTGAGAGGTAAGTTCCCTGTAGACTCAGGGCATTTAAGGAGGGCCGATTCTGTTGTTGTTATGTGCCGTGGAATGGGTTCTGACTCATAGCAACCCTGCACAGGGTTTCTGAGGCTGTAAATCTTTAAGGAAGCAGAAAGTCTCATCTTTCTCCCATGGAAAAGCTGGTAGTTTCGAACTGCCGACCTTGAGGTTAGCAGCCCAATTTGTAACCACTACGCTACCAGAGCTCCTTAGTGGGGTCTGATTTTTTTAGCTTAACTAAGAAGCTGGGACCAGTTTCCACTGCAATGTTGTGATGTCACTTGATGTTACCAGCTCCCTTTTCCTATTTTCTTAGAATAGTAAGTCCCAGTTAGAATTTTACTGTTGCAAATCAATACCACACTATCTGTGCTCTGTGTGTATCAAATATCTTTGCTTATATCAAATAATTTCATTTTCATAAAACTCATGAACTTTTCAAAATAGTTTTTATTTATGCTTTTATTTTTAATGTTTTAAACCTACTGCCACCACACCACATAATCAGAGATTCATGTTGGCAAAAATACATTATTTGTTTAGTTCCTAGAATAGTACTTGGGTCATAGTAAGCCTACAACAAATGTTTATTTGCTAAAAAGACAGATAAATAATGGAATGCAAAGAAATTGTGTACTTAATTGTAAAGGAAGCCTGTTGTAATGAGATATCAACTTAGTCCATAAAAATAAAATTTAACTTGAAATTAAATCCTGGTGAGTTCAAAGACTATAGCCTTCAGTATGGATTGTACTTCAATGCAAAGAAAGAAAAAAATCTTCATAACTGGACCAATAAATAACATGATAAATGGAGAAAAGATTGAAGTTCTCAAGACTTCTTTTTGTTGGATTCACAATTGGCACTCAAGGAAGTAACAGTCAAGATGTCAAAGGATGTTTTGCATTAGACAAATCTGCTGCAAAGACCTCTATAAGTCTTAAAGAGCAGAGATTTCAGTTTGAAAACTAAGGTGTGCCTGACATAAGCCATGGTATTTTCAGTAGTCTCATATGCATGCAAAAGTTGGACAATGAATAAGGAAGACCCTTGAAGTATCAATATATATTTGAATTATGGTGTTGGAGAAGAATGTTAAAATTACTATGGGCTGCCAGAAGAACAAACAGATCTGTCTTGGAAGAAGTTTGGCTAGAATGCTCCTTGGAAGCAAAGATGCTGAGACCTTGTCTCTCGTACTTCAGACGTGTTATCAGGAGATACCAGCCATCCTTGGTAAAGTGTAGGGTCATCAAAAAAGAGGAAGATCCCCGAGATGGATTGACACAGTGGCAGCAACAATGGGCTCAAACCTAACAATTATGAAGATGTTGCAGGACAAAGCAGCATTTCATTCTGTTGTTTATAGACTCACTGTGATTTGGAGTGATGTGGCACTACAGGGTAAGTACTGGACCTTAAGTTCTATTTGAACTGTGAGGCTGGTGGTTCACTCCTCAAAACCCTATACAGGGTCTCTGTGAGTTGCACCCAACTTGACAACATTTAACAACAACATGATTTGGAACTGACTCCATGGCATCTAACATGACAACAATCATTCAGAAAAAGAATAAGGAATAGTATGTCCTGATGTAGAAACACATCAGCCTGCATCAGTGGAACCATAATCTAACTAAAGTTTCTTCACATTGACAAATTATGGCTCATGAAACATAATTGACAAATTATGGCTCATGAAACAAACAAAATATACAATATGGTCATTTGATTGGCTAGTTTTTGGTTAAGATCGCAAATAGGATGGGTTAGGAATTGGGAATAGGCTTTGATTGGATGGCTTGATGATTGACTATAAAGAGTTACAGTGTTGATTTCAGGAACTAATTACCAGAGTTCTCAATCTTATTTTTATAGCTTTCAGGTGGGATGATAAAACCTCACAGGTGTAGGTTCACACAGCTTTAATCAGGTATCTCAGGAATGTGTGAAGATTCATTTCAGTACTAGGGGTTCATTTCCTCAAAAAGATTTGTTAAACCAAACCTTTCAAGTGGCTTGAGGAGCTGTAGATAAAGCCAGTTTCAAGGCCCTCTCTAGCAATTCTCTTGATCAGTTTGCATGAACCTGGTGTCTCAAGAGGCAAGCAAAAATGGAAATAGGAAGTTAAAAAAAAAAGAACATAGATGTTGAATTATGGTTTGCTCCAAACTGAACTTCTAAGACTGAAATATTTCAAGGTTGAGCATAGAAAGAGACACTAACAAAGCTACTGAGAACACCAATTGGTGAGGCAGGAAGAAAGAAACCTTAGAGGAGTTTGGTTTCAGGAAACCCTAGAAAAAAGTGGGTTGAAAGCAGAAGAAATATCAACACTGTCAAATTTAGAATCAAAGTTCTTCAGAAAACAAGAGAGGAAAGAATGTAGAGAGTAAGTGTGAAAACGACTCAAAGAAGAAACAAGGGTGTATTCCTCACTCAGAAGAGGAAAAGACAGAATGCTGGCGTGGAACCAGGGGTTGGTAGATGCCGTGGAAGAAGGATGTGAATGCTTCTATCCAATCACTCTTATTCTCTTAATGTGAAGTGAGGAAGATTCAGTTTACAATGAGCAGTGGGACCAATTATTGGTAATTTGAGACAAAATGAGAAGAAATAAAGTATCAATTTTGAAGATTGGAGAACAAAGCCACTAAGGATGCATAGGAGGAGAGTGAAGGAGTGCTAGTTGACCTTTAAGGATTTATTTGTCACCTTAATGTGAAACCAATAATTTATGTGCACTTTCCACCAGTGTAGTTCAACTTTTTGGGTGAAGGAAAGAATGTGCAGATAGTAGATTTTTCCAAGGATTACATATTAGCTAAGTAAGTTTCATAAAGGAAAACGATGGCAAAGAGTAGAAGGTGGCAACAGAGTGAATGCAATAATAGGCCAGGATACTTAAACAGATAATCAATAAATTACTGGCATAAGGGAGATGGCTGTAATGAAAAAAAGTTACAAACATTGAAGATTGAGTGTATCCATGAAAAAGAATTTACTATGCCAGGAATGACAAACTGAAGAGGAATGGAGAAGCTTAATGTCATCAGTCAATTCAAAGCCAGGGTAGACTATGGAACAGAACATCAATTGCACATATGCAAATATAGGCTGAAGCTAAACAAAATTAAGACAAATTCACAAAAGCTAAAATATGACTTTGAGTATATCTCACCTGAATTTAAAGATGAGATTTTAAGCACTGAACACTAATAGCCAAAGACCAGAGGACTTGTGGGATGAAATCAAGAACATAATACATGAAAAAAGCTAAAGGTCACTAGAAAGACAGAAAAGATGAAAGTGGATGCCAGAAGAGACTGTGAACCTTGTTCTTGAGTATAAAGTAGCTAATGCAAATGAAAGAATTGATGAAGTAAAAGAGCTGAACAGAAAATGTCAAAGCGCAGTTCAAGAAGACAAAGTAAGGTATTATAATAAAGTATCCAATTGCCTGGCATTCTGAAGTTGTGCTATAGGATAAGCACTGGACTGCTAACCACAAGGTCAGTGATTCAAACCTATAGACTCTCCTCGGAAACCCTATTCAGGGTGGTTATGAGTCAGAACTGAATCAACAGCACATAAAAACTACAGCATCCAAAGATATGGAGTTAGAAAACCAAAGGGAAAGAATACACTCAGAATTTCTCAATTTGAAAGAACTGAAGAAAAAGACTCAAGCCTGAAGTTGAAATATTGGAGGACTCTCTGGGCAAAATACTGAATGACTCAGGAAGCATCAGAAGAAGATGGAAGGACTATACAGTCACTGTACCGAAAATAATTTGTCAATGTTCAACCATTTCAAGAGGTATCATATGACCAAAAACCAATAGTACTGAAGGAAGAGTCCAAGCTGCACTGAAGGCATTGATGAAAACTAAGACTACTGGAATTGATGGAATACACATCGAAATCTTTAAACAAACTGATGTAGTGCTGGAGATACTCATTAGTTTATGTCAGTGAATTATGGAGACAGTTACCTAGCCAACTGATTGGAAGGAATCCATATTTGTGCCCATTCCAAAGAAAAGTCACCCAATGGAATACAGAAATGATCAAACAATATCATTAATATCATATACAAGCAAAATTTAGCTGAAGATAATTTAAAAAATGATTGCAGTGGTTCAAACGGGATTCAGAGAGAACATGGAACTAGGGATACCACTGCTGACATCAGATGGCTCTTGGCTAAAAGCAGAGAGTTATCAGAAAGATGTTTGTTGTTATTAAATGTTATTGAGTTGGTTCTAACTCATAGCGGTCCTTTATAGGTATTCCAAGGAGCAGCTGATGAGTTTGAACCACTAAGCTTGTGGTTCAAACTGACCTTTTGGCTGAGTGCTTAGCCTACAGCACCACTTCTAGAAAGAGGTTTACTTGTGTTTTAATTGACTATGCAAGGTTTTGACTGTGTATATCATAAAAAATATTGTGTAGAATGAGTATTCAAAACACTTAATTGCCCTCAGGAGGAACCTGTACATAGAACAAGGGGATACTGCATGGTTTAAAATCAATAAAATTGTATGTCAAGGTTGTTGTATTCTTTTACCATACTTATTCAATCTGTATACTGTGTAAATTATGCAAGAAATTATGCATGGCAGCAGGATTGGAAGAACACTCATGAACGACTTGTCATATGCAGAGAATACAAGCTTACTTATTGACAGCAAAGAGGACTTAAAATATTTAACGATAAATATAAAAAAACTACAACCTTCATTGTGGATTGCACCTTAAAGTAAAGAAAAAAAAAAATCCTTACAACTGGACCAATAAATAACATCATGAAACATGGAAAAAAGATTGAATTTGTCAAAGACTTCATTTTTCTTGGATCCACAATCAGTGCTCATAAAAGCCAAGTCAAGAAATCAAAAGACGTACTGCATTAGAGAAATCTGCTGAAAGAGACCCTTTAAAAAGTGTTCCAGAGCAATGACATCAATTTGAGGACTCAGGTGTACTTGACACATGCCATGATATTTTCAATCGCCCCATATGTCTGTGAAAGGTGGACAATGAATAAAGAAGATATAGAACAATCAATGTGTTTGAATTATGGTGATGTTAAAAAATATTGAAAGTTCCATAGACTGTTAGAAGAACAAATAAATTCATATTTGAAGAAGTACAGCCAGAATGCTCTTTAGAACCAAGGATAGTGAGACTTTGTCTATTGTCCTTTGAACATGTTATGAGGAAGTACTAATTCCTGGAGAAGGACATAATGCTTGGAAAAGTGGAGAGTCAGAGAAAAAGAGGAAGAATGCTAAAGAGATGAATTAACACAGTGCAGCAAAAATGGTCTCAAACATAACAACAAAAGGATGGCACAGGAATGGGCAGTGTTTCATTCTGTTGTGCATGTAGTTGCTATTGAGTCAGAACCAACTTAAGGATACATAACAACAACACCTTAGTAAACACAGTTGTTGCTGCTGTTAAGTGACTTGGAATTGGTTCTGACTCATAGCAACCCTGAATATGGTTTCCAAGGAGCTGGTGAATTTGAACCACTGACCTTGGGGTTCAAACTGACCTTGGTCAGTTTGATCTTGGTCGAGTGTATTATCCCACAGTGCCTCACCAGGACTTCACAGAAAACACAGTAGATGCTCAATAAATGATCATTTCTTTTGGCCCGCTCTGCCCTGGGACCCACTGGGAACCTGTCCATACTCTAGGCTATGCCCACTTGTGGACTCACCTGTTAGATCCACTAAACAGGTAAAGAGGAAACATGTCACATATTTCTTTCTACATTGCTCCACTCTCTCTCAGTATAGAAAAAAGTATTTCTTTCTCTAGACCAATTTTGTTTAAATGTTTTCTTTTTCACAGTGACACTTCTCCTTCTCAACATATTTACTCAATAGTTATAAGTAGGTTGAAATGCTTTTTATTCCCATGAATGTACCCTAAACCAGACCCAATCCACTGCCATCAAGCCAATTCCAACTCACAGTGATTCTATACAGAATAGTATCAAATTCAGATAAATAAGATAAAAGGTCACCTTTGCAAACAATGTAAGCTGCTTCTTTCAGAGAGCATGATCTATTGTTCCAAGGATCAGAAAGACACTGCCACAGGATGGAGTCACTTTTCTGACACTGGATTCCATCCACCCACAGGGGCTGAGACACTGTCCTGATACCAGCAGAAGGGTTGAGTTCTCCAGTGTCCCCACAACCCAACTGTCTGCAGATGACAGACATCGTGATGGACTCCATTGGGCTCCTGCAGACACTACCCCATGTCCCGTTGTAGAAGATCTCCAGCCACCCAGCACAGTCGTGGTCATCACTCACCAGCCTGAGGCCCAGGGACTCTGAAAGACGAGATGGGAAGAATGAGGCACTGGGACCAAGTGTGTCTCTCCTTACTGCTGACTTCTACTCCAAGTGGTGGGACCACTTAACTCAGACACCACAAGTGTCTCTCTCCTTGAAGGACTTGATGAATTCCTCTCTTGTCTGTTTTCTCAATCAGAGTTTCTTTCCCTCTCCTGCTATCTCTCATGATAGAGACTGGGATAACTGAGGTGAGGTAAAGTAGCCCTCCATTTATTACCTCAAGCTCTGGGATATGCGCTGATAGATAGAACTTATGGATGGGGATTTGCAAGTCATTAAAAAAAAACTTTCTGAAACACGAGTCCTGCTTTTGTGAAATACTAAAAAATGTATTTTGCAGAGTGAAATCACACGGG
>NW_006409180.1:63609-66014 GCF_000296735.1 Chrysochloris asiatica
CATGTCCCAGTTGTCATCACAGATGGTGCCCCAGGAGCCTTCGTGGTAGATCTCCACTCTCCCGTCACATCTACTGCTCCCGTTCACCAGGCGGAGCCATCTGCTTTCTGAGGTGAGACAGTCATGTAAACAAGCATTTATAGCGGGATAAATCAGACAGGAGGCATTTATACAGGGATGAGAATGGACTCTTGTCTTGTAGGAACCCTCACCTGAGCAGTTGGCAGCATTGTCCTCTGAGGCTGTAGAGCCTGCTGGGTTAGACATGGAGTCATTACACGGGGGCAGCAGCTGGGTCTGATTTCCTATAGAAATGACATGAATTAAAGTATATAAATTTAGTGAGGTAGTCTGAATTGAAAACTTAGATGTTGGAGTATTAGTATTATAACCTCAGATTGAACTTCTTTGTAGAATTCTATTTCTGACATGGCAAAGAAGTCTTTTTAAATCATTGCACTGATAATGCCATTAGAAAAGTTGGAATAGATGAACACTGCTTGAAGTCACTGTGCATTGACCAATGCAGGAAGAAATTTTGAAGCCAAGATCTCAGAGAAAAATGAAGTGAAGAGGTGAGACTGCATTTCTTTGAGACATTTGCTTATTCAAAGTTAACAGCTGACAGAAGAGAGGCTCAATAGAAGGGTTTCCAGACTTATTGGCTGGGGAAACACATATTATAATTTGAGGTGTGTTAGGAGGAGAAGCCCTGTTGAATATCCAGAATAATTGTTGCTGTTGTTTAGTGTTGTTAAGTAGGTTCTGACTTATAGCGACCCTGAAAATGGTTTCTGAGGAGGTTGGTGGGTTTGAACTACCTGCAGGTAGCAGTCCAGCGCTTATCTTATAGTTCCACACTAGGACCCTACAGGAAAATAAATGAATGAAAAGTAGACCATTCTTCCTATGGATGGAGGCCCAGCTTCTAATCATTTCAATGGTATAGCTGGCACTCTAGGATAAGCACTGGACAGCTAATTGCACGGTTGGTGATTCAAACCCACAAGTAGCTTTTTGGAAACCCTATGTACAGTGTTCCTATAAGTTGGAACCAACTTGATGGCATTAACAACAACAATCTCTAAATCAGGTGTTTGGAAGTAGTAAAATAAAATCATTTCTGAATGATTTAGATAATTTCTCAACTATAGCTTCTGTCATTCAAAAACATATGTACATATGAAAGAAGATATTTGACAAAGCACACAAGAGGACAAAGGACACATTAGAAAGAAACTAAGGAAGTGGGGTATTGGTGGAAGGATACAAAAAATATTAATGGAACAGAATAGTCTTAGAGTAGACGCAAATATGCATGGATTCTGTTGATCGCAAAGGTTGTACTGCAGAGGGAAAAGAGTTTTTAGGAAAGAATTCCAAGTCAATTGGATAACTATATAAAAATACAAAACTTAACTCTTATTTCACATCACACACAGAAATAAATTCCAGAAGGATTGCACAGTTATATTTCAAAGGAAAATAACTAACCTTCTTTAAGATTCTGTAGCAGAATATCTTAATGACCTTGAGGTAGACACAATACTCTTAAAATAGACATAAAAAGCATTATGTGCACTGAAAAAGTGTTGATGAATTATACGTCATTAAAATTAGAAAGTTGGATATAAAAAATGAGTAAGAGAGTGAAAACAAAATGCTGTGTTAAAAACTCAACATAACATATAAATCATTGTCACAATGATTCGTAGTGTTATTTGTTATAGTCAGAAATTGGAAACAAATCAGTGGAATGGACCAACACTTTGTCACGTAATCCATTCATGGGAAACTACACAATAATATGAATGAAGCACTGTTGTAGATAATGACTTGGACAAATCACAATCATAATATTGAGTCAAAGAAGTAAGGCAAAATAGAATATAATACATAATTTTATATAAAGTTAAATAAAATTGGCAGAAGTATTCTGCGATAGTAGAACCTTAGAGAGCAGTGTTCTTTGGAGAGGAGGGACATCATATGATTGTTGGGGTGTGTAGGTGGCTTGGGGGTGCTGCTAATGTTCTTTTTGTTAATCTGGGTTATGGTTATTTGACTGTATAGGAGTCCTAGTGTGATGCTGTGGGTGAATGTGCTGGACTGCAAAGTGGGTTTGAATGCAAGGTCAGTGGTTCAAGCTCACCAGTTGCTTCTTGGAAACCTTATACAGGGTTGCTTTGGGTCAAAACCAAATCAACAGAACATCACAGCTACAGCGACAACATGTTATTATAATTGAGTAAGCTATATACTTATTGTTTATATACTTTTCTCTAGAATTACATTCTTATTAAAAATGGTATCCCATTAACTCTTCTTGCCCAGACTTGAAAGATGAGTCAACAGGAAGAACAACCCAGTGCAGAAAGTCTCACCTTTGTAGTCAGGTTTTCCAC
>NW_006409180.1:66504-70917 GCF_000296735.1 Chrysochloris asiatica
CTCTCTGGGGCAGAACCAGAGCTTAGACTCGTGCCCCTCACACTGGAATTCTTCAGTCCAGACTGGTCCATCAGCATCTCTGAAGGGCACATTCCCTAGGACAGAGGCAGCCTTGCCACACCCCAGCTCTGCACAGATGACCTGGGCAGTGGGGAATGTGAAGTTCACATCTGAGACTGGAACCCAGTCTCCTCTTGAATTGACTTCTACTTGCCCTGAGCAGGGTCCATCCCCTCCAACCAGGTGCACAAATCCTAAGGGAGAAGAAGCAAATCTAATGAGTGTTCATCCTGCTGGCTAGGCATTTGGAAAAGACATTATAGGTAATGATGTGGAAGCTTTTCTTTCCCCAGGGGTGGGGCATGGAGAATATTCGACAGTTTGTGAGAAACGGGATCTCTATGGATGAGTTCAGGAAGCATTGGAACATACAATCTAGGAAGAAATAAATTCCTCATGTTTGGGCCTGGAACCTACAGGAACCAAGGAAACATCACTGTAAGTGGGCAATGAAACTTGAGTGCAGAGTCATGAAAAGCAAAACTAACTCAGAGATATAAAAGAGATATGGATAAGTGAGGGTAGAGACCTATTAGTCAGACAATATTAGAATACCATTCTGAGTCATCTGGGGCCAGAAGTCTGATCATGTTTCTTTCTCTTCCCATCCTCAAGGGACTAAAGATAGGGTAAATCATGAGAACTGCATGCACAAATACTTATTAAATTGCACACAGATGACTGAAGAGAAAAAAAAAAGTAGGCAGTATAACTAGTCCACTTTTATGGTTAACATTTTATTTTTCTGATAATCTTTGATGAAGTTCTTAGCTGCTCTGAACAAAAATAAGTTGTCAACAGATGAACTTACATGTTATGAAATCTCAGAGAGTCATAATTTGTGGCCTTAGACATCTGTCTTGAAAGTCTAGGAATTGTCATTCAACCTACTAGAGAGTTAAGTCTCTCAGTAGAAGTATGTGAGACAAGCGAAGTTGTGGATCACATAATATTTTGAGCTTTGCTTCCAAAATATATGAATGCTTGCAAGTGTAAAGAATGACAGTAATTGATGTACTTTAATTGCATGGTTGTTCTATGTCAGTAGTTGCTTGTAAGCAACTAAGTATAAGAAACCAGACCACTGCAAGAAAAAAAAAGAGCGTGTACCAAAGCAGAGAACAAGCAAGCCATCATTTGAAGACTTCTAAATTGTAAAAGCCTCAATATAGGTGAAAGAAGGAAATACTTTGGAAACATTTCTTGAATATGTTTTGAACTTGAATCATAATGATCTGTTTTCCCATCTACCACCTAACTCCAGTGACATCACTATGGGATGTAGGAGGTGGGGACTGTACCAAGTGACACTGTCAGAGGGGAGTGATATCAAAATGTGTTAAAAGTTTTGTCCTTTATCAGAAATGAATTTTTAAAAATAAAACTATCTTTGTAGCTAGTTACAACAATAAAAACAATTTTCTTAAGCTTACATTTATCAATATACCTACAAGGCTAAAATGCTATACTAATTTGTTTTGAACCTTGTAATGTTTTCTGGTAAGAGTTGTCATTGTTATCCAATTACAAGGGCACTTTGAATCATATGGTTTCATCTCCACGTAATACTGGCACGTGCTGTTGTTTTCATGGCTGCCTGATGTTTATCGTTGTTGATTATGTCAAATTTTCTGGTGTTTTAGCTACAATATTGGGGCAATTCGTATTTGTGATCCTATGTCAATAACATTTTTGAGAATGAAGTAACAATTAAAGGAAAAGAAGGAGAAAAATAAATAAAGACTTCTTTTCATTCTTCTGTGCTATGGGATGCTATGGGCCGGTACCGACTCGATGGCACCTAACAATAACAACAACTCAGTGTGGCACTGTGGGTTAATGTGCTGAACTGCAAAGTCAGTTCGAACTGCAAGGTCGGTGGTTGAAGTTCACCAGATGCTCATCGGAAACCCTTTACAGGGTCACTATGGGTTGGAATCTACTCGAGGGCACTTAACAACAACACCAACAACTCATGTACTAATAATGTATGTAATAATGTTGTAATTTCATGTAGAAAGATTTTATAAAACAATTTTGTTAGTATTCATATGGTCTAAGAAATACTACATTGATGTAATTAACAACTATATTTATCAATATTGTTTGAGGATAAACAATAATAAGAAATATTTCTAAGGGTTCTTTAAAGGAATGCCGGTGGTGGTGCTGGGCAGCTTATTAAAATATTGGTGTTTGAATTCACCAGCCACACTGTGGAGAATGATGAGGCCATCTGCTCTCATAAGGATTCACTCACTCAGAAATCCTATGAAGCAGTTCTTTTATAGGGTCACTATGAGTTGGGGAAGGATCCTGTTTAGTCTGGCAAGAGAGGAGGTTCTAATGGGGAGGGGGCTGGCTATACAATGATTTACTGCACTAGGTGACATCAACCCTAGTGACACCACTACCAAAACTGACCATTCTTTCCCATTTTTCTCACTTCTAACAACAACAATAAATCTTAAAGATACAGATGGATAGAAAATGAAATAAAAAGTGAAGAATCTCCTATTGGAGGGAAGTGTGGTTGGGTGTGTTGCAGGTAAAGATGGAGTGGATGCTGTTTTGAAACTGAAGGAGAGAGACCAAAGATAAGATTCATGATTTGGCCATTTGAAAATAAGATTTTTAATACAATGGAAGGACAAAATGTAACTCAATGATAAAAAATATACATCTTTTGGGGTATATGTGTGTCTGTGCTGATGATTATCAATGCATTGCTAGAATTATTTCTGCTAATGGACCCAGATTGCATAGACATACAAACATTGAGCATGTATGATAGCAGAGTTTTAGAAAGAATGTTCTAACAATAAAAATCTACTTCAGAGAGTGGGGAAGAATAAAAATAACAAAGTAAGAATGGAGGATAGGTTTCCAGTAAAAGGCAAACCAGGCAAAAACACTACTCAGACTCTCTACAACAAGGATATGGGAAACCAAATGAAACAGATGCAGATGATAGTCCAGGAACCATGAGCTTCAGATGAAGGGATAGAGAAGTAAATTGAAAGCTTACTAGAAGAAGCTGAGCAGACACAGCAGAACAAAAGGAGACAGACAGGTGAACTGTGTAGGCCAACCAGATGTAGAGTGGCTATCTTGAGTTTTTATGAGTGGCTTTGGAAACCAGACATAGAGGCTATTGGTGATTGGTAGAGAGAGAGATGGGATTTTTTCTTGTTTTTACATTTCCCTGGTGACCGGAGGTGTGGCCAGCCTCCATCCACGTATACTCCTTGCAGATTCCTGCACTCTGGGCAGTTGGAGCAGCATGGTAGTGAGCTGTGCAGTTGTGAGTAGCATTAAAGTGAGTTGGGTTCAAGTGAGGCCTGCTGCAGACCTACAGAGTCAGTCCTGGCCAGTCCTGGACTAGTGGGAACACTTGTGACAAGCTGCCCCCCTGCTACCGTTGACTTCCCTCTGGGCCAGAAAGACCCTGGTCCTGGATGCTTTGGATCTGCATGAACTATTTCTGGATTGGGTGCCCAGAATAGATAATACCTAGGCCTATAGGAACTTCATCTATGGTCAGGAGTGCCATGGTCTCATCCCTTGACCAATGAGCTCATTGGCTGCCATGAGTTCCCCAGAATTTTCTTCTCTTTCTGGCATCAGCCCTAGATTTTTTCCCTTTTATTGTTTTTATTTCTTCTTCATCTTCCTCTCTTTTCCTTCCCTTGTTTTTCAATTTTTATATCTCCACTTTCATGTTTTCCTTCGGTTACTCTTTCCCCTACTAGTCCTTTGGTCTTCTTTTTGGCTCTTTATGTTTCTTTACTACTCTATGTCTCTTTTTCTTTTCTTTATTGCTTTCTCCCTAATTATGTTTAATGCTTTTCTTTCCTTTTATTTTCTCTCATATTTTTCTCTTACACAGTATTTTTCCCTTCTTTTTGCTTTTTGATTATTGTATTATCTCTCTAGCTGTTGTCTGTTTTTTCTTTTCTTTTCTCCCAATTATTATTTATTTTGCTGCTGTCTTCTTGTTTGGTGTTCTCTTCTGTGTGTATCTTTTTTCTTCATGCCTCACTTGATAGGGCCATCAACCATGCCCATACATCCCAGCCATTGGCCAGCACAGTCCACTTGCCTGTCTCCTTTTTTTTTCCTGTGTCTGTTCAGCTTATTCTACTAGTTAAGTATTCAATCCACATCTCTATCTCTTCATCTGAAGCTCGTGTTTCCTGGAACATCTTCTGTATCTGACTTCCATTCTCTAGCCACAACTACCACTTGGTAAGTGCATAGGAACAAATGACATACAGTCATCAATTAAATACAAATATAATGACAGCACATTGCCTTGGAGGCAACAGACACTATCTGCTCACATGAAAAAAC
>NW_006409180.1:71288-72057 GCF_000296735.1 Chrysochloris asiatica
AATGGAAACCTGAATTAGTGAGCTCGAAGATAAGTTTCTCAATAATAGTATGCTAGAACAACAACTCTGGTAGCGTGGTGGTTACGAATTGGGCTGCGAACCTTAAGGTCAGCAGTTCGAAACTACCAGCCGCTCCGTGGGATAAAGAGGAGGCTTTCTGCTCCCATAAAGATTTACAGCCTCGGAAACCCTGTACAGGGCCATTGTGGGTTGGAACCGACTCAACGACATATAACAACAACAACAGAACAACAACCAGAAAAAAGAAAATAAATCTGAAGAATGTGCAAGATTTATGTGGGATACCATGAAGAGGAGTACAAACATATGGGTGATTGAAATTCAACAACAGGAAGACACCAAGAAAAGTACAGAAAAAATAGTAGAAGAATGGTTGGGAGAAAACTTCTCTGGCATAATGAAAGATAACAAGACAAGCTGAATGAATCCCAAACAGGATAGACTCCACAAGAATATCACCAATATATATCATAACCAAACTTTCTAAAATCAAAGACAAGGAGAGAATCCTGAAAGCAGCTCAAGAAATATGAAAATTTACCTACAAAGAAGCACCAATAAAATTAAGTTCCGATTTCTCAACAGAAACCATACAGGCAAGGAGCCAATGGAAAAACATATATAGAACTCTGAAAGACAAAAAATAATTGTCAACCAAAAATCATTTATCCAGAAAAACTGTCCTTCAAATACAATGGTGAAAATAGAACATTTCCAGGTAAATAGAAATTAAAGGAATTTGTGGAAT
>NW_006409180.1:72396-73592 GCF_000296735.1 Chrysochloris asiatica
AATAGTTCAAAGATGTAAATATATATGTGTGTAAATTTAATATTTGGGTAAAGGAGAATTGAAAATCTTTAGAAAGAACTGATTATTCAGTAAATAGTGTTGGAAAACAGGTGATAGATTTAAAAATAATGAAAGGAGAGCTCTACTTCATTCAGACCCCCAAAATTCATACATGTCAAAAGTGAATCATAAGATCCTGGAGGAAAAATTATACATATGCATTGACAAATATCACTGAAAGGTTTTCCTATTAGAATAACATTTTTCATAATGTCATCTGACATGTCTCCACATTTATATACTAATTAAAGTTCTTTACCTCTGTTATATAACAGAAATCCTTTCATCGGCCTTTAATTTAGAAGGAATAGTTCATCATCTATGACTTGTACTGTTAGGAAGAGCTAAAGACTATCCAACTGGCAACAGCCATAATTAATTAAGTAATTAAAATAAATAAATTGAGACATATTAATCGAGGAATTAAATAAATGAGACATGGGGAAACCTGTGCATAAAGAATTCATTGTCTTTGCAAAGCAACAATGAAATATTTTCTTTTCTTTCTTTCTTTCTTTCTTTTCTTTCTTTCTTTCTTTCTTTCTTTCTTTCTTTTCTTTTCTTTTCTTTTCTTTTCTTTCTCTCTTTGGATGGCAGAGCCACAAAGAGTTGTTTTATTATTTTTTATGCACAGACCCCTAGTTAAATTTTTCTCTTATTGAATCATTCTCTGATTTATTCATGATTTTATTAGTATCCCTTTTACTTTAGATTTTTTACTCTCCTACACTTTAGTATATTTTTATTAAAAGTTAGAAGCCACACATTAGCTACAATTTATTCTATTTGTAATCATAGGTAGTTTTAATACTTTATTAACAATGTTCTTAAGACTGCTAGGAGACAGGACTTGTCAATTGAATTACTGCCAGCTTAGGTTTTGTGATTGTAAACATTCTTCCTGTAGCCTTAGTTTAAGGCAATAAAGAATCCTAAATATGAATAGGCCATAAATAAGGCTGTGGGTACAAGAATTCCTAAAAATAATTAGATAAAGGCTATGGGTATATACAGATACTAAATAAAAAGTCTGACTTAGATGTTCTTAAATTAATGATCAGTAAATTAGAGAAGTTGTTTTTCATAACCTCAGTTTCCTTGATAAGTGATGTTTTTGTAGGCTATAAACAGATAGT
>NW_006409180.1:74247-82246 GCF_000296735.1 Chrysochloris asiatica
ACGAGACAAGAATGGAGGGAGGGGAAGCTAGTAATGGAGAGAATGGAAGCAGGAGGGGAGCAGGAGAGGAGAGAATGGAAGCAAGAGCAGGGGAGTGAAGAAAGGAAACGGAAGAAGTGAGCAGGAGATCAGGGGAGTAAAGAATGAGCAGGACAGTAAAGAATGAGAGAATAGAGTATTAGAGTAGCCATAGAAATAATAATAATAAAGCATGTAATGAGAAGATTTTGAATTTATCATGATCCATGACTCCGTGTAATCCGCTGACGCCGCACCCGCTTTCGGAAAAACCCTGGAATAAGTTACTGGGGCTGGCTCCCGGCATCCAACAACTGTGTAGATGACTTCATCTGAGATAAAACAGCATTTGGGCACACCACAGAAAACACCCAGTGGTTTGGCTCCATCTGTATTTTCATCTGAACGTCAGTGAAGTTTCTATACACATGAGGGGCAAGGTGGGACCTGACTGACGTGAACCTTTTCACTGAAACCCTGCCTGACTCATCTCAGGATGAAGCCTGGATTTACCACACGGGTGGCTACTGTCCAGTTCCTTGTATTTTTAACAGGTTCTGATTTTCCTGTAAGCACAGAAGATACTCTGACTACCTTTTTAGCATAAATCCATTCCTCCCTGCCACCTTCCTTCCTAGTATTCTCTCTCAAAGTCTTACTTCTGTAATGTTTCTTGAATAATGCCTCTTTCACAGTTAATGTTAAGGTCAACAAGATTATAAGCTATAAGTCTTGAGCACTCATAGACCCAACTTATTATGTATTTGAATTACAACAAGCCACATGTACAACTGTCTCTCTTTATTTTTTGTACCTCTTAAAAGTGCTGTCGAGTTGGTTCAGACTCATATTGACTCTGTAGAGGTTTTCAAGGAGTGGCTGGTGAGTTTGCAGCCTGCAATTTGCTGATGTTATCATTCCCTGACATTCAGGACATATTCAATGCTAATATTTACTGTTAGAAACATGACTGTAGAACAGGTTGTAGTCCTGGTGTGGCACTGTGGGATAAACACAGGACCACAAGGTCTGTTTGAACCACAGAGTCGGCAGTTCCAACTCACCAGCTGCTCTTTGAACACCTATACAGGGTTACTATGAGTCTGAACCCACTCAATGGCACTAAAACAACAACATAGCAGGTTGTTGTAACAATCATGGAAAAATATGATAGTCAACTTAAATGAAAACTAACTTATGACACAGTCACTGGAATGGAACTCTTTAAGTCTGAGACTGCCTGTTCTAGGGGGTATGTTATGTGTTTGGATGCTAACCACAAGGTCAGCAGTTTGAAACCACCAGGTCCTCACAGGGAGAAATATAAGACTTTAACATGACAGCCTTGGAAATCCTATATAGGGTTGGTATGAGTACAAATCAAATCGATGGCACACACACACATGCCCCTGTACTGTGTTCTCATAGTAAACCAGAGAAGATAGAACTTGAGGAGCATAGTCATTTGTTCAAGTTTACGAGTTAGAGAATGGGGTAGGCATCCAGACATCTGTTCTTTCGTTCATATCTGTGAGGGAGAAAATTAAATAGACAGTTTCAACCCAGTGATAAGTTTCTGAGAGACCAGAATACTGTAAGGTCAGGGAATATACATTTTTTTAAATTAAACCCAAGTCAAAATGGGTGTCACACATCTCCTTGCCCATTCTTTTGTTAATTAGTTACCATGTGTTCTTAGGCTAATGACTAAGTCAAGTTACATCATATCTCCCAACATTCTCACCCCTCTGCACATCAACCTTGACACTTTTTCCTTCAGTACAACTAACTGTACAGAATTCACATAAATACACACATGGCATTCTCCATCCCATACCTAAGTTTTTACAGTACACAGAGAACCCTAGTGTCCTATGTCAGATCCCACTGCTTCCTATTCCCATTAGTATAAGCCTTTCCAACTTCTTCAAAAATTCTTATGTCTTCTTGCTTGCATTCTAACAAAAACTGCCAAATACATTTTTCATATCACTGACTCAGTATCTCATGATATACCAATTCATATTTAATGCATTTAACATTGATCAGTAAGCACTTGGGTGAGTATCCCCCAAACTTTGAGGTCATGTGGATGTTGTTGAGAAAAATAAAGGGCTAGAGAATTTTTGTTAGTAACAGTGGAAGAAGGAGGACATAATGTCTCAGAACATTTTACCCACCCTCTCTGGTCCTGGCAGCTAAGGAGCTACCATCTCTTAGGTTTGACTCTTGTCTGAAATATTAAATGTAATATCCTATGCTCCTACTGCTCCTTACTAAGTGCAAATCATGCCTCACTTTACTCATATGGAAACATTCATTTCACCTGGGTCCTCAGCTATGGGAGGAAAGCACATCCTTACTCTTATCCTTCTCCCTTACAGGCTCATTGTCACTTAAGGATGTGAGTGTGGTGCTTTGAAAATGATCACTCTCATATAAAGTAAGTTATAAAAAACACAAAGTTATAAAACTTGAGTTTAATTAGGATGATGGTAGAACATACTTTCTTGTTAGATAAGGCAACTGTAGAAGGAAAGACAAGCAGCTGAGTCTTAAAGTGAGAAATTAATGAAATTTGTCATTCACAGATGCTTAGAGTCAGTAGGGACAATGGGCATAAGTCTCAGACACTCTGGTTAATCAGTTTACTAGAATCCTGGTGTGACTCTGTGGGTTAATGTGCTGGACTGCAAAGTCAGTTTGAACTGCAAGGTTGGCGGTTCAAGCTCACTAGCTTGTCCTCAGAAACCGTATACAGGATCGCTATGGGTTGGAACTGACTTGATGGCACTTAACAACAACAATATTCTCAATAGTTCAGATACCTGCTTCTCTGGAGATTTCCATTCTACCAGTCATTGGACCATACAGTAACCATACCTGAGCAGATGACTCCCACATCTTCATAGTGAGCACAGTTGTTCTGCCCCCAGCCTGGAGATGGGCACGTCCACACGTGGGTCTCCTTTCCTGTGCATTCCACATCATCCAGCCAGATAGGGCCGGATCCTTCACCATAGTGAGCTTCTCTCAAGAAATTGAGAGCCCATCCACAGCCCAGCTGTCTGCACACCACGTGGGCATCCTGCATGTCCCAGCTGTCATCACAGATGGTACCCCATTGTCCCTGGTAAAAGATCTCCACTCTCCCGGCACAGTGACTGTCCCCATTCACCAGGCGGATTTGTCTGCTCTCTGCGGAGAGAGATTCATGTCAATAGGGACATTTACACAGACATTAGAGAGGCCAGTTCTTCTTGTGGGAACCCTCCCCTGAGCAGTTGGCGGCTCTGAGTCTCCAGAGACTGTTTGGTCAAACATGACGTCATTGCACCTGGGCAGCAGCTGGCTGTGGTTTCCTTCAGAGACAAAATGATCAGAGGTCAGTAGGTTAGAAGAACAGGAAGTCAAATTTCACTGAATAATCTAGTGAGTGAAAGCTGGTATAAAGGTCCCATCAATACTAACCTTGTGATTTATAGCATTCTGAACAGGGTCTAGGAACAAGACACTAGAAATGCCAGAATCTTTACCCTGAGATCCCCTGTTAGTATTTGTCCCTGAATGAGCAGAGCCAGGGAATTTTTTAGTAAAAGAATGGCAAACATGGTCAAGAAGCTGGGTTAATTTCTAATAAATGGCATAAACTCAGTACCCATGGTCTGGTAGCTAGAAGTTTTTCCTGTGGAAGATATAGGCTAGTGTGTGGAGTTAGGAATTGGGTGGTTTATCATCAGTCTTAGACAGTAGCCACAGATCTAGGTCCAGAAGACCAGAAGAACTAGGAGGTAGCCAGTTACCACTACTGATTGCTCTGTAAGGGATCACATTCGGAGGTCTTAGATAGAAGGGAAGAAACATGTAGAACAAAACTCAAAATAATAAATAAAAGACCAGGATTACTGTTCTAATAGAGAGACTAGTGGAATCCCTTTGACACCCTTTGGCATTGGAGTTGAAATCACATGACTGGCTCAACTTTTAGCCAAACAGATGAACTAACAGGTATATACACCATGGGAGTATGTATATGTAGAACAGTCAACTACAGGAGAACAAATGTGCAGCACTTGCGAAGGGATGAACTCAGAATGAATGATGGGGTAGGAAACAAGATGAAGGGAAATGGTTAGTATCAGGAGAAAGTGGGACAAGTGCTCCTACATTGTGAGGATGGTAGTCAAGGTAAAGAAACAAAATGTGTATGAATTAGTTAATGGAAGATCAATTTCTTCAGTAAACGTTCTTCCTGTTCTGTCTTAAAAACTGTCAGAACACATTTTAGGCAGAAGGAGCAGGCAGAGGAAATGCGATATTCCCAAACGACACTCAAATTAGAATTAATGTCTTTAATCTAGTACCACAGAAATCCAAAGGAGAAACATAAAATAATGGGAAATGACAAAAGAGCTATAATTTGAAATCTTCACGTTGTAAGTCTTTGCATCCTAAATTTGAAGAGATAGAGACACAGCCTCACTTAAGTCAATAGGCAAAAAGTACTCATGTCCAGACCTTGGAAAACAAGATTCTTCTCTAGCAAATCTGAGACCCTGGTGCAGAGACTGTGGCTAAAAGAATGATGGTACCTGTGTGTGATTGTTACCTGACCACAACAGTCCTCTTTAGGGGCTACTCTAGGAGAGTCAGAAAGATGGTAGGTTCCCAGGTGAGGCATTGGGGCGGGTTCTGATTTTCCTCAAAGCAAAGAAGTAGTATTCTCAGTTTAACTTTTTAGTATAAATCTACTCCCACCTGGTTACCTTCCTTCCTAGTATTCTCTCTCATAGTTTTACTTTTGGAATGTTTCTTGATAATGCCAATTTTCAAAGTTACTATTAAGATCAACAAGACTTATAAACTATAAATCCTGAGTACAGTTATTCCCCAATTTACGATGTATTCAATTTACAACTAACCAGACTTACAATGGTCCTTTTAGTTTTTGTACATCTTAACTTAGTAATATGAGGCGGTGGTGTGCGGTGGAGTTGGTTCGGCCCGCATAGGGTTTCTGAGGCTATAAGCCTTTATAGGGGAGCCGAAAGCCTCATCTTTCTCCCACGGGACTGTTGGTAATTTCGACCTCCTGACTTTGAGGTTGGCAGCCTGACTCGTAACCATTACGCTACCAGAGCGCCGTGAAGAAGTTGGTTGTTGTTGTTGTTAGTTGCCATCGAGTCGGTACCGACTCATAGCAACCTTATGCACAGCAGAATGAAACACTGCCCAATCCTGGGCCAACCTTACTACTGTTGCCACGCTTGAGTCCATTGATGCTGCTACTTGGCCAATCCATCTCGCTGGGGTCTTCCTCTTTTCTCTAACCCTCCAACTTACCAAACATGATATTCTTCTCCAGCGACTGGTCCCTCCTGACAATATGTCTGAAGTATGAGAGATGAACTTTGGTCATCTTGGCCTCCAAGGAGCATTCTGGCTGCACTTCTTCCAAAACGGATCTATTGGTTCTTTGGGCAGCCCATGGCACTTTCAATATTCTCCTCCAACACCATAACTCAAAAGCATCAATTCTTCTAAAGTCTTCCTTATTCACTGTCCAGCATTCGCATGCATATGAGATTATTGAAAATACCATGGCTTGGGTCAGACGCACCTTAGTCCTCAAGCTGACATCTTTGCTCTTAAACACTTTAAAAAGGTCTTGTGCAGCAGATGTGCCTAATGCAATACGTCATTTGATTTCTTGACTGCTGCTTCCATGAGTGTTGATAGTTGATCCAAGAAGAATGAAGTCCTTGACAACTTCAATCTTTTCTCCATTGATAAGAATGTTGTTTATTGGTCCAGTGGTGAGGATTTTTGTTTTCTTTACATTGAGATGTAATTCATACCGAAAGCTATGCTTTTTGATCTTCATCAGTAAATATTTTAGGTCCTCTTTACTTCAGCAAGCAAGGTTATATCATCTACATATTGCAGGTTGTTAATGAGTCTTCCTCCAATCCTGATACCATGTTTTTCTTCATAGAATCCAGCTTCTAAGATGATTTGCTCAGCATACAGCTTGAATAAGAATGGTGAAAAATACAACCTTCTCACACACCTTTCTTAATTTTAAACCATTCAGTGTTCCCATGTTCTGTTCAAACAACTGTTTCTTGGTCCATGTACAGATTCCTATTGAGCACAATTAAATGTCCAGAATAATCATACTTCGCAATGTTGTCCTTAACTTGTCATGATCCACACTATCGAAAGCCTTTGCGTAGTCAATATAGCACAGGTAAACATCATTCTGATATTTTCTGTTTTCAGCCAAGATCCATCGCACATCAGCTATGATATCCCTTGTTCTGTGGCCTCTTTTGAATCTGACTTGAACCTGTGGAAGTTTTTCTGTCAATGTATGATTGTAGCTGTTTCTGTATTACCATTAACAAAACTTTACTCACTTGAGATACCAAAGAGATTGTCCAATGATTTCCACATTTCATTGGGTGACCTCTATTTGGAATGGGCACAAATATGGATCTCTTCCAATCAGTTGGCCAGATAGTTGTCTTCCAAATTTCTTGGCAGATATGAGAGAGTGCCTCCTGAGCTGCCTCACTTTCTTGAAAGGTTTCAATTTTTATTCCATTAATTCTTGGTGCCTCGTTCTTTGCCAATTCCTTCAATTGTGAAGATGTAGAACCTCAGAAACCCTATGCCTTTCTAACTGAAAGGTCGATATGAGCTGGACCCACTCCACAGCACTTAACAACAAGAACAACAACAACACTGATACATGAAGCAAAACAAAATGCCAAAAACAGTTTTTAAGAAACCTCACAAACAGACAAAACACCACCTCCACAAACAAGTGAAAGGTGAGAATTGATCATGAAATTTAGCAGTGTGGGGATCAGTTTTGATTTTATAAGAGTAGTATTAGTAGAAGGAAGGGGCAGGAAAGCTTGATCTGATTAAAGAGACTAGATGGAGGGGAATTGGAGACAGTGATCACAATCAGCTATTTTGAGGAGTTTTGCTGGAAAGGAGAACAAACCCAGGAGTACTCCCTTTGAGGAAGTGAAATCAGTTTACTTTGTTAACTTAAGATAAGAGAAATAGAGATATTTATCTGCTGTTGGTAAATAGTTGTTGTTAGCTGCCTTTGAGTTTGTTACAACTCATAGTGTTCCTATTTATAACAGAAAGAAACATTTTTTAGGCCCTGTGCTGTCTTCATGCTATCTGGCATATTTGAGTCCACTGCTGAGGTATTGTAATGCCTTTCAACCTAGGGGGCTCTTATTTTAACACTGTACTGAACACTGTTTTGTTCTGATCTATGGGTTTTCATTGGCTGCTTTGCAGAAGTAGATGACCAGGCTTTTCTTTGTAGTCTATCATAGTTTGGAAATTCCAATGACCTGTTTGCCATAGATGATGTTACTGGGATTTCAGATAGAGTTTCCAGTACCACAGCAACATGCAAGTCACCAGTGTATGACAAACTGGAAGTCCAGGAGTAGAAATAGTAAAATGTGAAAAATGGATGGTTTAGGAGAACGGAGGAAGAGTTGCGTAAATTTGTATTTGAGGGGACATTGTGAGATGTGATAGGGCACCAGTGGCAGAATTAACCTATAGGAGAAAAGGCAGAAGAATTGCTGATAGGTGAGCAGATAAGGTAGTGGGCTTCTGGGAAGTATCCTTCTGATTGCTTTAAGTGGAATTAGAATGCAGGCTAGAATCTTTCAACTAGGTTGGCTAGAGATTAAATGCATCTCTCATCACATCATCACAGATTAGTAAAGCCCCTAGTACAACTCTTTATGTTTTCCTTGTGAAGTAACAAAAGTATTGACTATCTAACAGGGATAAGGAATCTTTTCTCTGCCAAGGGCCATTTGGATATTTATAACATTACTTAATATGAATTTATGTTACAATGGGGAAAATCTCCTAGAATTATTGAATTTTGAGTCCCCCTAACAGTTGCCTAAGGAGCTCTGGTAGCGTAGTGGTT
>NW_006409180.1:82466-94015 GCF_000296735.1 Chrysochloris asiatica
AATGATTTTGTGGTCTTATACAACCCATGGGCTGTGAGCTAAAATGTAATTAGTACCTAGTAGTCGTGTTGTAGGATCAGCACTAGACTGCAAACCAAAAGGTGGGCAGTTCAAACCCACCTGCTGCTTCTCCAAAACCTTATGCAGGGTTGCTATGAGTCAGAACTGACTCAATGGCTCTTAACAACAACAGCAAATGATAAAACGCCATTACACACATGTTTTAAAAATCCAGATGTAATAAGATTTTGCATACTCTGGTGAAATTATAAAATCATATTAGTAAAATTAAATGAATAAAAATAATTTGGGGATAGAGAATGGCATTGGCAACACTGCATTAAAGACAGAAAACATAAAGGTAAAACATTAGAGACTTGATTACATAAAACACAGAAGCACATGTGCACACACCACACACACCCACACCCCAACACAAACACTACTAAGATAAACTAAGATCTCAAAGTCAAACCCAAGAACTTGTACAGGAAAAATTATGTATGTGAGAAAAACAAAATCATATTATTGCATAAAAAGTTTCAATAAATGAATATGAAAATGACAAATGTTCCAAATAAATATAAAAATAATTGTTAAGACAGTTATCCTAGAAGTATGATATAGGAAAGAAGATATAATTTTTGCAGATAGGGTCTTAAAAACATGGATTTAAAACCACAGGGTATGAGAATGAGGAAGAGGAGCACTCTCAGTGAATGTTACTGAGAGTTACAGAAGAAAATGATTGTCATTATCCTGATGGGCAACTGGTGTTGTTGGTGCCATAGTTAGTGCCGACTCATTGCTACTCTGTGCAGGGTTCTGAGACTATGAATCTTTACAGGAGCAGACAGCCCCATCTTTCTTTGGAGAGCAGCTGAAGGGTCTGAACTGTGGTTAGCAGTGCTTATCCTTGGTGGTGGTAGTAGTGTACTGTGGAGTCAGTTCCGACTCCTAGTGACCCTGTCTAGGGTTTCCGAGGCTGTAAATCTTTATGCGAGCAGAAAGCCTCATCTTTCTTGCATGGAACAGCTGGTACTTTCGAACTGCTGACCCTGAGGTTAGCAGCCCAACTCATAACCATTATGCTTCCAGAGCTCCTTGTGCTTATCCTAAGGCAATATGTATTAGAAACTTTCAAAATAGTAATCCTTAGAAAATAATAGTGATGGCTCCATGAGGTCAGTCTAGGTGCTCATAATGATTTTGTTATAGCATTATAATTGAAAACAGAAAATTTGACCAATGAAATTAGGTAAATAAATTCATATTGATGAATACAGTGAACTTACTGGCAATCATAAATATATTAAAGATATTTTAATGAAACAAAAAAGTGCAAAATACATGAGTTTTACTAAGGACATAATTTTGTGTAGAGGAACTTTATGATCCAATTATGTGTGTGTGCACTTGTGTTGATGTTGGAATTGAGGCATGCTTTCTAATAAAGTGAATATTTAGTGTTCAGAAAAGAATCTAAAGAATATTGGCAGAACTTATCTACTTTTATGTAGAGACATGTATCTTGTGCCAGCCTCAGGAAGAATTTAATCTCTTTGACACCATGCTCTTTGATACCACAGCTTGATGAAGCAAAATCAAGTAAAATGGAAGAATATGCTTTCATACTATGCTTCTATAAAAATTACCTTTGAGAAAAAATTATTTTTGTTTGAATGAGGTGTGACTTTTTCTAGCCCAGCAAGGAATTCATTTAGCACTCTCATAGCTAAAGCGGTCACAAGAGAATCGTAGCACTGATTTTATATTCAATTTTTAGAGTCCTCCATTACTTCTCAGAGTCAGCAATGTGTAGTAAGACAACCTTCACTGGCTACTGGCCCAAACTCAGGGAACTGGAGACATAATGAGGTAGGAGGAGCAGAATTTCTCACTCCTTTAGGGAAGGGTAGAATTTTCCAAAGTAACAGGATGGAAACTTCTGAGTGGAGAAGCTTGAAATAAGGAGTAAGCCTTGGATAGAAAAGAGCTAGAGAGGACTGCAATGAGCTAATGGATCACAGGAACAAAATTCAAAATCATAAACTAGACCAGGCTTATTGCTCAGATAGAGACTCTGACTCTTTGTTACCCTTCAGGTGTGGAAATGAACTTAGTCCCATGGATCAATTTTCAGCCAAGTGATAGAGATAGGCCAATATGGGGAACAATAACACTAGTGAGCATGAACACCATACAATGTCCAATCATTTGAGATCAAAAGGGCAGCAATTACACATGGATAAAGTTCAGAAGGTTGGGAACAAAAAGAGGAATGGAAACAAGAACCTCAGGAAGGAAATGGGATAAGTGATGCTACATTGGGAGGATTATAATCAATTAGATGAAATAATGTGTTTATGATTTGTTGAATGTAAAACTGAAGATTTGCTCTGTAAACCACCATTCAATTCATAATAAAAAGCAAAAAAAAAAAAGGACTTTACAGACATGTGGCTAGAACGTTCTTATTTTGGAATGTAAACACTGACATCTGAGACTCCTCAGAGACTGGGACTCCCCAAACTTCATGTAGCGTTTGAGTGAAACACAATGGAGAAATTCAAGACAAGGACATTCACAAGTGCAGTGTTCTTCCTAAATAGCAGATGCTAGAGGATGTTACCATGTCCTTGTGTTGTTGTTGTTGTTACATGCCATTAGTACATGGTTAATGCTATTGACTTCTAATTGAAAGTTTGGAGATTCAAGTCCACCCAGAAGTTCCTTGGAAGAAAGGCCTCATCTTCTGAAAAGAATGAGCCATTGAAGATCTGAATCAACCTATTGCAACTTGTTTTTTAGAGGAAGCCAGAAAGCTAATGCAATTGTCCCACTGTGGAAAGGAAACACTATGAGGCACATCCTGAAGACTATAAGGCTAGATTCCTGTTCTATTATCAATTAACCCATGAACACTTCTCTGGACCATCAGTTTTCTATACTATACAATAGGGTTGGAGATACATCAACCCAAAATGCAGGAAGGGAAACATCACAGGCAGAAAGATAAAGGTCTGCCAAGCAATGCTGGGGAAAGACTACTGTAAAGCAGACAAATACATTAACTGTGGGTTTGTGGGGGGAAAGCAATGAAAAGACTCAGGCTGCAGGTGCAGGGGTTATCTGAGGTATAATTATAATTCACATTGGGAGGGCTTTCTTCATAGGCATCAAGGTTTCCAGATCTGTCTATACCCACATATCATCACCACCTCTGCAACCAAATACAGCAGATAGCTTAGAGTGTGAGCTCTTTGGACTCCTAGCTAAAAGAATTGGATTCCACTGGGCAGACATAGTCCTCCTCTCAAATTTAACCTTCATGTACTCTACAGACTCCCGGCACCCATTTTATTACTCTTTCTTTCTCATAAACACACGCCCATGTTTACATATGTAACCATGTATGTACAAACATACACTCAAGTTCACAGCCTACAAGAGCAGAAATACCAAATTCCTAGTGGAAACAGACATAGTATCAACTACAAGAACAACAGACCAAGACCAATCATGAGGTAGTCTCTCTGCCATCATCCATCACGCGAAAGCTGGGAAATGATCAGATATACTCCAGTCTCACAGATATAGTTGGAGAGAGCTGAAACATAGACTCAGCTCAATCTGAGAACAAAGTTTGTACCTCAATAACTATTTACTGATGGCAATTAAAGACAGATCCCATAGGATAAAGTTCAGCATTCATTGTCACTATGGATTATATATAGTCAAAATCAAATGGTGACTATAGAGGCTTTATGTTTATGATCATTCCCCAGAGCCCAGATGCTAATCCAATAGTTCTTCTGATTTAGGAAGTGACTCTAGGCTTACCTTGAGCAGCCACCAGGACACTGAAAAGGAGAAAAACAAGTCCTTGGAGAAATACATGTTCTGTCATGGTCATTCCGATTCTCATGCCTTCAGGTCATAGCCTTAATATCTTCAGATTATATAAGGAGTCCTCCCAGCCCTTATAGGGGGCTTCTTAACAGGAAGAGGATTATATACCCCATCCCCTGACATCACCATCTTCCGGAGCCAATAGAAGCCCTATTAAACATCTTCCCTGCCATCAAGAACATAAAACTGACAGTTGTTGGTTTTTTTTTTTTTTTTTTTTGAGATTTGAACACCAATTAGATACTGAATCTAAAATATCTCCTTATATGAGATGTACATTTTTGTGACGTGAGGTGTGATACTGTTCCTGAAGATGATACAGGAAAGATATATCAAAAATAAATAGATCATCCCTTTCTACACCCAAAGGGTCCAGTTCAATGAGTAGTGGGATCTGCTCAGCTGGTGGGATCCATCAAGTTTACTATTCCTAGGTGTGTCCCCTCATCCCACAGGCCCAAGACATGATGGTTTTTGTTTAATTAGACCTAGGACTCCAATGTCATTGAACTAGATGACCAAATGATATGTCGTTCTGCAGAAAAGTGCCTAAAAGGAAGAACAAGACGTCAGGTGAGTAGGAAACTGGGATTAGAAAAACAAACTTTTCTGACAATGAAAAGAAGGAATGTGATTGCCTGTGATTTTCATTTGGACGAAAAGAAAGACTGTGAAGGACTTGTAAGGCAGGTTTTCATTTCCTTTCATTTCTGGTCAAGTAGATCTTTTTCAATATTCCAGGCTTCCCATTTTTTGATGAAAACAAGAACTAAGTCTGTCTTTCTTCTCATTTAATCACATCACAGAGAACTTTTTGCCCCTAGACTAAGAAGACGAGTACATAGACTTCACCTAGGGATAAATTATTTTGGAATATGGTGGAGCTATAGATTACAAATTAGTGACAAGAATAATCCTCATTTTATAAAGTCTGTGCTTAACAATCAGTCTTCAGAAATCGGAGAATAGGTGTCCACCCGATTCTAGGTCTTCTTTTACAATAGTTCATTGCCTAAGCGTGAAATTCCTCTTTATTTTCATGTGAACTAATGAACCCACTTTCATATTATTTTCTGACCTCTACTCAATCTCTAAGTAGAATGTTCTTATTACAGACGTTGCATGTGGAATCAGTTTAGTGAAAATTGGTCATTTTGCTCTTGCTACCATCAAAACAAATACACTTCTATCAATTTTAACATTTAATTGCCATTTGCTGTAGGAAAACAAACCTGCTGGGTACGAGAAATCACAAAAAGTATTGGTTATGAGGATTAAATAAAAAATGAAATATGTAAAGATTTTGTACCATGCATGGCAAATGGTGAGTATTGAATTAATGTTAATTATTGTTACTCAGTAAATATTTATGTTACATCAAAGACATGCTATTTATTGAACATTTACTAAATGCTGTGTGAAAATGTTAAAAGTCAGATTGTCCCTGACTTCTAGCTTAGCAGTGGAGTCTGACATTATATCCATAAACAAATCTTTGTTTGTATAAACAGAGCTATTGAGAAAAGGAAGTGAGCATTGATGTTATATAATAGGAAGAATGAAATCCAGCCAGAAGTAGGAGTGGAGACTTAGTGGGTAGAAGGCTATGAGGGACAGTTTCCCATTCAAAGCTATGTTTGTACTGAGATCTGAAGAATTCATCTCAATCTGGGAGAGTAGAAAATCATTCCAAGTGATAGCAAAGAATATAGGAATGTCTTGAGGTATGAGAGATCTTTGCCTTTTATATGATCTTTGAGTAAACCAGGAACCTTTCAAGTATAAAGAATAAATGTTGTTGTTAAGTGCCGTTGAGTTGGTTCCAACTCATAGCGACTTAATGTAGGGTTTCCGAGGAGCAGCTTGTAGATTTGACTGCAGCCCTTGTGGTTCACAATGCAGTGAGGATCATACAGCACCACACCAGGAATCTAAAGAATATATAGAACAGAGTAGAGGGTTGATGCAGACAGGTAGGCTAATGAAGATCAGAGAAGATCTTGTAAACGATGCTGAAAAAAAAACAAACCCAAAACTTAAATATTATCTTAATTGAAGTAGGAAGTCACTGAGTGGTGGTTTTATATTTCAGAAGATTATTGCTTTCGTAATCTAGTATTTCTATAACAGAAATACCACAAATGGTGGCTTTAACAAACAGAAATTTATTTTTCATAGCTTAGGAGACTAGAAATCTGAATTCAAAGTGTCTGTTCTAGGGACCAGTTTCTCTTTGTCGGCTCTGGAGGAAGGTTCTGGTCTCTCTGAGCTTCTGCTCCTAGATGATCTTCATGTGTTTTGGTGTCTCTTCCCCCTTCTCTGCTCTGCTCAGTTGTTGAAGCTCTTTACTAACTCTAAAGAGGTTGACTAATTGTACTTTACGCCTGTCTCATTAATATGTTATATAGCCCCAAATGGAATTATAGCTCTAGACATAGAGGTTAGGATTTATCATACATATTGGCAGTGGGGAGGGGGGCAAAATTCAATCCATAATAATTATTCTATTTGATTCTTATGTTCTCTCTGTGTGATATCTGAGGCAGGTAGACTCAGAGGATATATTTGCAATCACCTGATGTTTAAGACTGAAATTAATGTGAAATATTTGTCAGAATTTCTGAGTATTCTGTCCACTTGAATCTCATTCTGATGCAGTACACTTGTCTGGGAGGACATCTAATATTAATCAGATGGGAAGGAGGTGGGATGGGGATGTGGAGGATGGTGGTGTTTAGTTCATGGTCATTCCTATAACTCTCATTGCTCCTCTTCTATGGCTGGGCTTCTCAGACTGGGCCTTCTCCATCCTGCCAGCAATGCTGTCTGGGATTCACAATGGCCTTTCTTAGAAGGGTCATAGTTTAAATGTTTACTTGTTGGCGTGGTGATAGGTCTATGGTTATAGACATAGTTGTAGTCTATAGTCTATAGTTATAGTCTATAGATACACCATCCTGAATGTGCCCGATCATGTTTGATCTCCAAAGTAAGCAGGGTCAGACCTGGTTTCCACTTGGATGGGAGACTGCCCGGGAATACCAGGTGGTGGTGGTTGTTGGTGGTTATGTGCAGTAGAGTTGGTTCTGACTCATAGTGACCCTGTACAGGGTTTCCGAGGCTGGAAATCTTTACGGGAGCAGAAAGCCTCATCTTTCTTCCGCGGAACAGCTGGTAGTTTTGAACTGCTGATCTTGTGGTTCACAGTCCGATTCATAACAACTACACTACCAGAGCAGGTGCTGCAGGCATTTACTGAGTCCTGGTGTGGTGCTACAGGTTAATGCACTGGAGTACAGAGTCAATTTGATCCACAAGGTCGGCAGTTCAAGCTCACCAGTTATTCCTTAGAAACCCCTATACAGGGTGGCTACTGGTAGGAAGTGACTCACCTGTTCTTAACAACAACAACATGGTGATATGAACTAATACATAAATAAAAATGAAAAATATAGCACTTTGTATTTTCTGTGTAACTGTACTCTAATTATTAAGTTGCTTCAAACGTGAGTTAATTTATAGCATAAATTTTTCATCAAACCATTTTAATAATTTCAAAATAATTTTCTGATTATTACCAAAGCTATCATTGTTCATCTGATGATGCTGTGACTATTCACACAATACTCTGTTTGAGATCTGAGATTTGGTTTGTTGTAGAGAACAATGTATTTTGACTTCTACTTTACATTAATAGTCCTCTCAATAAGTTGACTATTTCTTAACATTAATAATGCTTTTCATGCTGGTATATCTTTAGTTTCTGTTGACTCAAGTGATAATTACATTAAGTTTTAGCTCTTAAAATACTATCTGAGATTTGAATTTATTCCATATCTTTTGTAGCAGTGAGGACACGGAAATCATTTTTGGAATGTCATGTTTAATTTGACAGAAATAATGTTTTTGGTGTGGCACTGTACAATAAACACTGAACTGCTAGCTGCAAGGCTGGTGGTTCAAACCCACTAGCCACTCCTCAGAAACTGTATACAAGGACTCTAGAAGTCAGAACCAACTCCACAATGATGACAACAACAACAACAACAGAAACAATGTTTTGGCTGAATTAGAGGCAGGGGATCACGGCGGTTAAAAGCATGTGATCTAGTTGCTGTCCTGCCTGTGTGTGACTCCTACTTTTTCCGCATAAGCTTTAAGTAACCTCAACATCCTCATTTGTATGATTGGGATTGTTACAGAGAAAAGATGTCACTTTGAGAGCTACCCAACCCATGGTGTTCAATTGCCTCAGACGCATGTGAGAGCTGGGAAGTAATGACCAAGGAAGACTGAAGAAGAATTGATGCATCTTAATTATGGTGTTGTAGAAGAGTACTGAAATTACCATGGACTGCCAGGAGAATGCACAAATCTGCCTTGGAAGAAGCACAGTCAGACAATTCCTTGGAAATGAGGATAGTGAGACTTTGTATAAAGTATTTTGGATGGGTTCTCAGGAGGGCTTAGTCCCTTGAGAAGAACATCATGCTTGGTAAAGTAGAGGAACAGAAAAAGAGGGGAAGACCCTCAAGAAAGTGGAATGACACAGTGGCTGCAATAAATAATAGGCTTAAACATAACAAAAATTGTGAGGATAGTGCAGGACTAGTTAGTGTTCTGTTGTACAGAGGGTGCTATGAGTCATAACTGACTTAATGGCCAAAAGAACAAACAGATCTGTGTTGGAAGAAGTGCAGCCAGAATGCTCCTTGGAGGCCAGGATGGCCAAACTTTGTCTCTCATACTTTGGACATATTGTCAGGAGGGGCCAGTTGCTGGAAAAGGCTATCTATCATGTTTGGTAAGGTCAGAGCAAAAGAGGAAGACCCCCAGCAAGATGGACTGGCAAAGTGGCAGCATCAATGAGCTCAAGCATGGCAACAAATGTGTGGTTGGCCCAGGACGGGACACTGTTTCATTCTGTTGTGCACAGGGTTGCTATGAGTCAGTACTGACTCAATGGCACCTAACAACAACAACACAACCAGGATACCTGGTGTGGCACTGTAGGATACACACTGTAGTGCTAACCACAAAATGAATGGTTCAAACCCACCAGATGCTCCTTGGAAACCCTATTAAGGGTTGCTATGAGTCAGAACCAATTGATAGCACTTAACAACAAGAACAACACGACTGAGATGATGATACAAATTGAAGTATTCAAATGAGTTAAAATACGAAGAATGTGCCTGGTACAGAATTAAGCACTTTAGAATTTTTGGTTCTCATTTTTATTAGAACAATTAATGTTGCATGGTAGCCCCATATGATAAGCACTGGACTGAAAACCACAAGGTCCGCTAGCTTCTCTGCAGGAGAAAGATATACAGGGTTGCTGTGAGTTGGAACTAACTCAACGGCACTTAGCGACATCAACAATGTCCATAAAAGATGAGTGCTCAGAGGATTTAGGGCAATTATACCATTGCTGTTGTTGTTGTTATATACAATTGAGTCTGTTCCAACCCATAGTGACTCAGTGTAGGGTTCTGAGAAGCAGCTAGTGGATTTGAACCAGCGACCTTGTGGTTAGTAGCCCAGTGCTTATCTTACAGTGCAATACCAGGATTCTAAATTATACCATTGTTGTTTGTTGTTGTTGTTGTTAAGTGCCATTGAGTCAATTCTGACTCACAGTGATCCTGTATAGGGTTTCTGAGGAGTGGCTAGTGAGTTCGAACTGCTGATCTTGCATTCAAATGACCTTGTAGTCCAGTGCTTATCCTACAGTGCCACACCAGGATTCCAATTATACCATTAATGAAGTGAAATTCAACAGATCTCTCCCAAATTCCTTAACTCACACCAAATCACTCTTAGGGCCTATTCATGCTTTACAGCCTCTCTTTTTTTCTGGGTGGGTAGGGGGTGCGGAAGAGGACAGCTTGTTTGATGGCCTTGAAGTCAGGCAGGCATAAGGACACCTCTGTGGTGGTGTCCTTTCAGGAACTACAGGGCCTGGAAAACACATAAGGAGCCCTAGTCCAGTTTTCGGCGATTTATTGGGCGAGCCAATGGCCACCCTGTGGTTGGACACTTGGGAAATGACCTCTACCTTAGGGCCTGAAATTTAAAGGTCTGAAGGAAGAACCTTAACATCAAACATCACCTTGAGTATCTGACACAATTCTGGCACAATTTTGACATATCCATCAGTGTAATAATTCCAGGAGAGTGAAAAGGGATAGTTTGTACTCAGGAAAGGGGAAACTTCACAGATGCTCATGAAAGATTCTAAGAAACTTAGCCCAGAGTTTTACAGATGCTCTCAAAAAGGGCCTGGTACAGAACTAAGCACTTTAGAAGTGTTAATTCTAATTTTTATTAGCACTCAAGCTAAGCAGCATCGGCTCTTGGTAAAGATATTAAGAATGAAGGGAAATTATTTCTTATCTTCTTTCCTTTTTCTTAGACTGTTGGACTTGTGATAAGTTCTCCTGATGCTGTTTCTGCTATATTGTGTCTCTGATCTATTGAAAAACAATCATAAGGATGTGGCACTGTAGGATAAGCATTGAACTGCAAACCATAAGATTGATAGTTCAAACCCACCAGCTGCTCCTCAGAAACAGAGAAGACAGTGTCAGTCTCCTTACCTCCCATGGCAAGAGTAACCTGAGGATCTCCTGTGGAGATGGCAATGGTTTTCTGGCCAGGGGATGTCCTCCAGGTCCCATCAGTAGGGCTGCCCTTTGTCCTCCGAGGAAATGGATATCAGCTATGGTGGGCCTTGCCAAACTGACCTGTGGGGGAAAATCAACTGGGCACCCTGCTTTAGGATGCTCAGGACACTTCTCCTTCCAGTGGCCTTTATTTTTGCAGTACTTACACTGGTCTCTGGCTCAATACTCAATGGCTGATAGGCAAACTCCTTTGCAGGTCTCAGTGCTTGGGGTCCTTTAGGGTTACCTCAAAGAGGCCTTTGGAGAGTCACTGCCAACAATTGTGCCTTTGGTTTTACTTTATCCTTAGCTGCCAGCTGTTGTTAAAGACCTTCTTTAAAGATTTTCCCAACCAGCTGTGAGTGGAGTCTAGGACTCTGCCTCTACATTTTGTAATTTATTTCTAATGTCTTTTGAAGATTAATAAAATGTATAACCATTAAAAGTTTTCCTTCTTCCAGAAAATCTACGTTTGGAATGTATTCTGCCAAGGGGATGGCCTTGACCCTACCTACTCAGTATTTTCAAAGATAAAGGTGCATTATCTTCTTGTATCAACCAGATTCAGAACTTGTTTCTTTGTGGAGGCTACTATTTATAAGTCAGGCATGGCCCTGCGCATGGCAGTCATACTTTTTTATTTTTCAAAAAACATAAGTTTGCAAAATACCATATAATATAAACATATGGAACCCCAGTTTGATTTAGCATACATTATCTTTATGGCAACAACAACAACATCTTTATGGTATAGTAATCCAGTTGATTTTAAAACACAGTACTAGGGGATATTTTGTTTTGCCTTTCCCCATTGCACCCAAACTGAAAAACTCTCAATTAAGATGTATCTAGTATACTTATTCCATTACTTTTTTTTTTTTAATTAAATGTTTTTATTTTGCATTGGGTGAAAGTTTACAGGGCACATCATCAGCTTCACAGTCAACCATTCATATAGCTTGTTTCATT
>NW_006409180.1:94115-101563 GCF_000296735.1 Chrysochloris asiatica
TTTTTTTTTTTTGGATGGAGGGGGACTCCATTACTTTTTTTTTTTTTCTAGCCAACACTCACACACATACACTTAATTAAACCTAGGTTACAAGAAGAACAAAACCAGATGGTCTCTTGTTTATAGGTAGGCCCACCAGATCTGCTCCTCAGTTTTCTTCACAGAACTTTCACCCATTGTTGGAAGGGAAGCTTACACCCCAATGGCATTACAGAGATCCTGAAAGGATCATATGACAAAGAAATATGTCAATGTTTAAGAAAGCATCTGAGGGGAGAATAAGCTTTGGATATGCTGCCTGGATTTCCCATTTTCCTTATAGGATCCTAATTTTTCTTTAGCGTGTACAATATTAACTGTAGCCTGATGCCTTTTATTAATAACTTGATTTTTCCTCTAATGGTAATGGCTGTCCTGACAAAAATTTCCAAAATTCTGAGTGCAAAATTTTGCAACTCCATCTGGGGTTCTCCTCACTATATCTGCTAATATGTTTTAAAAATTCAAAAGTAGCAAACTTGTCAGGATGCTCATCTCACCCATTAATTTCATCCTCTATTCTGCTTGCTTAAGTTCCCTGCTCTATCACTGACTGTAAAAGACTAGATCTCAAAATTACTCATACACTATAAAGGCTAATAACTATTGAAATAAAAGCTTATTTAAATAGCTCAAGTTCTCAAAATTTATATTGATTTCTCTAAATCTAAATTTGGCTTTTTAAAGAAACTTTAAAAATGCCTACACCTAATCAGCACCCTTCCAAAGATAGGATGAGTTCCACACATATGAACTCTATAGAGAAAACTAGGAGCGCTCTTTTGAATCTCTGAGACTGGACATCTATATGAGAGCACACAGCTTCATTTTTTTTTTCTCTCTATAGTAGTGAGTGATGGGCTCAAACTGCGGACCCTGTGGTTAGCAATCCAATGCTTAATGAACTGAGTCACCAGGGTTCTTTCCACACTAAATTTGGAGAGATTCTTTTTTATTTTTCTTTAAAGTTATTCCTGGACTATAAGAATTTAGAATAAGTATCCTTTCCCACCCCTGGTATATATATATCTAAAGAAAAAAAAAATCTACATTTATTAATTCATTTGCTAATGTTTAGACTTGCTCAAGCAATTTGAAAAAAAATGAGAAGTCAAATTTCTTCAAGGGGTTTTTTCAAGTACCTATATGGGGCTAAGGAAAAATTTATAAAGGAAATTTATTTTTGCAATATGTAATTCAATGTATTAATGAAGATTTTGATTTCAAGATTGCTACAAACATGAAGATCTGTTGAAATGAAAGCATTTAATTGAGTCTCTATAATAAAATAATTCAACCTATGAACATACATGTGTGGAATAAATTAATAACTAGAGCTCAAAAACTCTTAATTCAATGCCATCTGGAGACATAACCACACATTTATGAGTGAAACTTTATTATATATCAATTAAAGTAAATTATTTTTCTACAGAGCACTCTTTAAATGAATCTCATGTAAATCTCACGGGGAAGGGAAACCAGGAAAATACATCTAAGAATAAGATTAAATAGTCTTATGTATCCCTTTATGATAATCTATGCTACAATATTTTTAGAACAGTATGACACAAAGCAAATCAATACACACAAATATATAAGTATAACTACATACCTTTTTTTAGAAGTGATAAAGGTATTTAATAAAGTCTAAATATTTGAATAACACTGCTAAATCTTCCTCTGTCTATCTTTAAACCTCAGTTTCTTTATGCATTTAATGTGAAAAACAGATGTATTAGCATTCTTAGGAAAAACACAGATATTAAAATTAGCAAAGCAAGAAGTCAAAAACAATTTCTGCTAGGTTTCTCTCTTAGTCTGTCTTAAACTGTAGTCTCTTAATATTCCTGGGAAGGAGAACATAAAGCTAGACTAACAAAGCCAGAAGTCAAACAACAGCAGTATCAACACTTTCACAGATACATTTCCCTAACAAAGCAAGAAGCAAGACAGTAAGCAATACAAAGGCCCTTAATGGAGTCTTCCCATTGAAACAATGATGACCCTACTCACAGGGTAAAGAACTTATACTTCTGCCCAGCCAGTAAAGGGCTTAGTAGCTCATCCTGCCCAGACAGTAAAAAGACTTTGGAACAGCAAAGTCTATCTAATTAAACAACGATTTGCTGCCAGGTGGAAATTTCCTGGGGCTCACAAAGACAACAATGAGACTCACAGGGATGGCACATATTCACAGGAAATTTCCACACTCTCAGGGTCCCCACAGATAGACACAAATTTTGAAGACATAACAAGGAGTTGTAAAAGCAGTCACTGGGCAAAAAAACAACAAAAAGCAACATGAGGTTTGGACTCCCCCTGCGTAAACAAAGAAGAAAGTATTGGCTACCACCCATAGAAATTTGCCAGTTCCAACAAATTGCAACACTACCATGGGATCTCTGACTCCCCGGAGTTAAATGACCTTTCAGTGGAGACCCTGGTACAGAAATCTCCCACTGTCTGAGGTCAAATGGATGTTTTAGTGGAGACTTTGATTCTGACAGCAAAGAAGCACCTGTCCATGAGATTCCTGGGTGGCATGATCTAGGCAGGAGATATTTCAATTTGAGATTCCTCCATTCCCTGGAGTCAAAAGGAACTTTCAGTGGAGACTTGGGTGTTTATTAAGCCTGTCTGATTCCTAATTAAATATAAAGTGATATACAATAAAGGTAAAGACAGAGAATGAAGGCAAAAAGAGAAAAAAAGTTGGCTCAGGTGGAAACCAAAATGTAGATCAGAACACAAGAGGGAATGGATCACCTTACTGGTGGAGTGACACAGAAAGAACTCCATCCCGGAAGCTGCTTTGTCCATTCGACAGACTCACGTAATCCCCTTCCCATGTAGTTCCAGGATCATACTTAGTACTACTGGTCCCTTTGTACATGGTGGACAGGATCTGTTACCAGGGGTGCTAATGACATCTCTGCCCTGAAAGAGGTTCTCTTGCCTTCTACTGATTAAAAATAGTCAGGCGAGGCAGGACTTTATACAAGTAAAAGTTGATTATAGGAAAGAGGCTTGCAAGAGGAGACAAAATGCAATGTTTAAGCCCTGACTCCATGAACAAAGGCTTTGCTGGGGTTTCAAAGGTTTTAGGCAAGAAAAGGCATCATGTTTATACATAGGGATAGGTAGGGTTTTCCAGGAAGTGTCCCATGTCAGAGGGGCCTTACTAATTGGGTACATGCACAGCATTTATTCAAGATGAATTCCACTACAAAGATCTCTGGTTTTTGCTGTTGTTAGGTCCTTTGAGTCAGTTCTGACTCATAGTACCCCTGTGTACAACAGAATGAAACACTGCCCAGTCCTGTGCCATCCTCCCAATTGTAATGAGTGTTATTTTAAGTCTTCTTCACTATCATCTAGCAAGATTGAGTAAGTATGATGAAATGATGTAACTCTGACACATACCTTTCCCAATTTTAAATCACTCAGTATCACTTTGGTCTGCTCTAGGACTGTCTCTTTTTATATACAGGTTCCTCATGGCCACAATGAAGTATTCTGGAATACCAATTCTTCACAATGTTAGCCATAGGTTTTCAAGATCTACACAGTCTAGTGCCTATGCATAGTCAAGAAAGCAAAAGTGAACATCTTTCTGATATTTTTTGCTTTCAGTACAGATCCATATGACATCAGCAGTAATATCTTCTGTCCCATGTCGTCTTCTTGAATTTCTGGCAATTTCCTATTGTACTATTGCACCATTTTTGAATTATCCTCAGCAAAATTTTACTTGCCTGTGATATTAGTGATATTATTTGATGATTTCCACATACCATTGTGTTACCTCTTTTTAGAATGGGGACAAACATAGATCTCTTCCAATCAGTTGCCAAGGTAGCTGTATTCCAATTTTCTTGGCCTAGATGAATGAATGCTTTCAGAATTGTATCAGTTTGTTGAAAATTTTACACTTGTATTCCACCAATTCCTGGAGCCTTGTTTTTCTCCAATGCCTTCAGTGTAGCTTGTATTTCTTCCTTCAGTACCATTGGGTCTTGATTATATGGCACCTATTGAAATGGTTGAATGTTGACCAATTCTTTTTGGTAGAGTGATTCTGTATTCTTTCCATCTTTTTTTTTTTTTTTTTAATGCTTTTTGCATCATCCAATACTTTCCTCATAGAATCCTTCAGTGTTTCAAGTTGAGGCTTGAATATTTTCTTCCATTCTTTCAGCTTGAGAAATGCTGGATGTGTTCTTCTCTTTTGGTTTTTG
This sequence comes from Chrysochloris asiatica, assembly GCF_000296735.1. NCBI lineage: Eukaryota > Metazoa > Chordata > Mammalia > Afrosoricida > Chrysochloridae > Chrysochloris > Chrysochloris asiatica. The sequence goes on from NW_006409180.1 coordinate 98,396, forward strand.
AGTTCCAGTTTTTGGGATATCTAATGAGCTCTGGTAGCGTAGTGGTTACGAATCGGGCTGTGAACCACAAGGTCAGCAGTTTGGAACTACCAGCTGTTCCGTGAGAGAAAGATAAGGCTTTCAGCTCCTGTAAAGATTTACAGCCTCAGAAACCCTGTACAGGGTCACTCTGAGTCGGAACCAACTCCATGGCACATAACCAATTATAACTTTGTCATCTCAAGCTTTCCTTTGAAATTTTCTGTTTAACTCTTGCTTCTTCATTTTGCCATTTACTTCAGCTTCTCTACCATCAAAAAGTCTCAGAGTCTCTTATATGACATCCATTTTTGTATTTTCTTAGATTCTGTCTTTTTAATGACTACTGCTTTCTTCCTGTATAATGCTCTTGATGCCACCCCACAGCAATTCTGGTCTTCAGTCATTAGTATCCAATGCATCATATCTGTTCTTTAGATGGTCTCTAAATTCAGGTGGAATACATTCAAGGTCATAATTTGCCTATTTTGGACTTCTTTGAATTTCTTCAACTTCAGCATGAATTGGCAGATGAGCAATTGATGATTTGTCCTGACCTTGTTTTGACTAATGATGTCTGGCTTCTCCATCATGTCGTCCCACAGATGTTGCCAATTTGATTCCTTTGTAGTCCCTGTGGTGAGGTCCATGTGTACATTGTTGTTATGTGCTGTTGAGTCAGTTCTGACTCACAGTGACACTATGCACAATACAATGAAACAGTGCCCGGTTCTGTACCATCTTCACAATCATTACTTCCCTTGAGCCCATTTGCTGTTGTCACTGTGCCAGTGCAGCTCATTAGGGGTCTTCATTGGGGGTCTTCTTCTTTTTCTCTTACTCTCCACTTTACTAAGCATGATGTCCTTTTCCAGGGACTTGTCCCTCCTGATAATATGTCAGATAAAGTCTCACCACCCTGACTTCTAAAAAGCATTCTAATTACTTCTTTAAGCACAAATTTGTTTGTTCTCTTGGCAATTCCTAATAATTTAGTTTTTTTCTCCAACACCATAATTCAAATGCATCAATTCTTCTATGGTGTTCCTTATTCATTGTCCAAATTTCACATGCACATGAGGCTATTGAAAATACCATGGCTTGGGTCAGGTGCACCTTCATCGTCAAATTGATATTTTTGCTCTTGAACACTTTAAAGAGGTCTGGTGCACCATATTTGCTGAATGCATTTGATTTCTTGACTGCTGCTTCCATGAGTGTTGATAGTGGATGCAAGCAAAATGCAATCTTGGGCAACTTCAATCTTTTTTGCATTTATCATGATGTTATTTATTGGTACAGTGATGAAGATTATTGTTTTCTTTACATTGAGGTGTAACCCATACTAAAGGCTGTGGCCTTTGGTCTTCATCAGTAAGTATTTTATGTCCTATTTGCTTTCATCAAGCAAGGTAGTATCATCTGCATATCACAGATTGTTAATGAATCTTCCTCCAATTCTAATGCCACGTTCTTCTTCATAAAATCAAATTTCTCATTATAAAGATTATTTTCTCAGCATACAGGTTGAATAAGTATGGCGAATGAATATAATGCTGGCTCACAATTTTCTTTATTTTAAATCATTTGGTGTTCCCTTGTTCTGTTCGAACAACTGCCCCTTGGTCTATGTACAAGTTTCTTATGAGCACAATTAAGTGTTCTGGGATACCCATTCTTTGCAATAGTATCCATAAACTGACATGATCCACAAAGTTGAATGTCTTTGCATTGTCAATAAAACACAGGTAAACATCTTTCAGGCAAACTCTGCTTTCAGCCTAGATCTATCTGATGTCAACAATAATACCCCTCACTCAATGACATCATGTAAATCCAGCTTGAATCTCTGGCATGTCCCTGTCAGTGCACTGCTGCAGTCATTTAGAATTATCTTTAGCAAAATTTTACTTGCATGTTACATTGTCCAATGATTTCCATATTCTGTTGGCCCACCTCTTTTTGGAATGGCACAAATATGGATCCGTTCTAATCAATTGGCCAGGTAACTGTATTCCAAATTCCTTGGCAGATTGAGTGAATGCCTACAGTGCTGCGTCAATTTGTAGAAAGACTTCAATTTGTTTTCTATCAATTCCTGGAGAATTGTTCTTTGCCAGTGCCTTCAGTGTGCCTTGGACTCTTGATCACATGCTACCTCTTGAAATGGCTGAACATTGACCATTTCTTTTTGGCATAGTGATTATGTGTTTTCCTTTCAACTTCTTTTGATGAATCCTTCAATATTGAAATAGAAGCTTGAATTTTTTTCTTAAGTTCAGCTTGAGAAATGCTGAGCATGTTCTTCCCTTTTTGCTTTCTAACTCCTGGTCTTTGCACATTTCATTCTAATATTTTTTGTTTAAATAGGCATTTGCAATGAAAGAGTCATTGGCCTTGCAAAATTCTATAATTTCTAGCATCAGTTCTATCACCAAGACTATATTTTGCAAATTCAGCTCCTTTTTTCCACCTTCACATTCCAATCACCACTAATTATCAATACATCTTGATTGCATGTTTGATCAATTTCAGACTGAAGAAGTTGGTAGAATTCTTCAATTTCATATCACTGGCTTTAGTGGTTGGTGTGTAAATTTGAATAATAGTGGTATTAATTATTATTTACAGATACGTGGATATTAGTCTATCAGAGACAGCACTATACTTCAAAATAGATCGTGAAATATTGTTTTTGATAATGAATGTGATACCATTCCTCTTCAATTTGTTGTTTTTAGTGTGGTAAACCATATGATTTTCAGGTTTTAAATGACCATACTAGTCCATTTGAACTCACTAATGACCAGGATATCGGTCTTTATGTATTTCATTTCCTTTTTTGACAGCTTCCAACTTTCCTAGAGTCATACTTTGTGCATTCCATATTCTGATGCTTGCAGCTGTTTTTACTCAGTTTGAGTTGTACCCTATCAGCAAATGAAGGTCATGAAAGCTTTACTCCATTCACCTTATAGTCAGCTCTACTTTGAGGAGGCAGTTTATTCCCCAGTTGTATTTTGAGTGCCTTCCAATTTACAGGCTCATTTGTTAGCACTATATCAGACAGTGCTCTGCTGCTATTCATAATGGTTTCATCTTCTGTCACTGTATCTGTCAATGTTCCACTGCTATTCTAAAGATTTCCAG
>NW_006409180.1:102388-136781 GCF_000296735.1 Chrysochloris asiatica
CATTTGTAAATTGCTGATTTCTTTGAGAGCACTGTCCTCATAAACTTTTCAAAAAACATCAGTGATTTTACCATTCTTCTACCCAAGCTTCACCAGAAATTTGATTTTTATTTTTGCTTCAATTTTAGCAGAGTTCATGTTGCACTAATAGGGACTCTTTTCACAGTGATCCTTTGTGCTTCAAACTACCTCTTGTTATAACAAGTTGTTTTTGTTGTGTACCATTAAGGAGCTCTGGTAGCATAGTGGTTACAAATCAGGCTGCGAACCTTAAGGTCAGCAGTTCAAAGCTACCAGCTGTTCCATGGGAGAAAGATGAGGCTTTCTGCTCGCATAAAGATTTACAGCCTCAGAAACACTGTACAGGGTCGCTGTGAGTCGGAACCGACTCCACAGCACAGACCCATCACCATTGAGTCTGTCCTGATTCATAGTGACACTACATAGTATTTCCAAGACTATAGATCTTTAAAAGAGTAGAAAGCCTTGTCTTTCTCCCATGTAGTGGCTGGTGGATTCAAACTGCTGATCTTGTGATAAGCAGTCCAATGTGGAACCCATTAGTTTATTTTGCTGCAAAATTTTTTTGAAATCCATGCATAGTGTTTTTCATAATACACATATTCCATGAAATGTTTGAAGATCTCTTGTAGCTATCTTTATGCAATGTGCCCATAAACATTTTTTGTTTGTTTGTTTGTTTTTAGTTCTTTTTGCCCATAAACATTTTATTTTCCTCACTTTCTCTTTTTAAAATTTTTTATTTATTTGTTTACTTATGTATCTGTTTAACAGAAACAAGGCTGTGTGTTTCTTTTGTCCCAGAAAATGCATATGAGAAAAGTTAAGTGCTCATCCACGCTTACTGAAGGGTTCCTCTAGCCCAAACACAGAGTTTGGGTTCGGATCAGGACTGCCTCTCTCTAAGCCTTCCCCACACAAACATGCACTGCTGACTTTTATTCTCTGGGATTATAGTTCAAGACCTCCAATGTTACCTAAGTCTATAAAACACAAATGAGTATGGGTCTTCTCATGGCAATCTTTTGGGGGTTTATTCCTTCATTTAGGGTGTCGTTGGATGGCTCCCCTGCTAACCAAAAGATAAATCAAGTCAAACCAGATGTACCCAGAAGAAAGGCCTGATCAATGTGCTTCTGAAAAGTCACAGCTGTTAAAAATCCTATGGAACACAGTTCTACTCTTCAATGGTTGGAGTAAGAATAACTAGACAGTTACTGTTTTTGTAGATGGTTATTAAAACCAAACCATAATACTGCAGGGTTGCTCATGAACCAACCTTACAGGGAAGTAGAATCCATAGTTGTTTCCTCCATTATCAGAAAGCAGCCTGCAAGTGACTGCCAGTGTGGGCCTGGGACAAGCAGGAAGGCAGGCTGGGTAACTGAACCTCTCAGGCCTCCCAAGACACTTTGCAAGCACTTTCATATTGAACAAGAAATACAGCTTGATAAAGAACAGGTAGAAGCATTTCCTGTTTGATTTGTACAGCTGGGCCAGTAACCTTCATTCTCTTCTCTTCAGCACTCAGCAAAATATCAGATGATAAATTTGGAAAGAAGAGAGATGTTCTTTCTTATCACCATTGTTTCAACACCCCTGAAACATTCCTGAATTACCCCCAGGAGAGACCTCATTGTTGTTATTGTGTGCCATTGAGTTGGTCCTGACTCATAGCAACTGTGTATAATGTTTCCAAGGCTTTAAATCTTTATAGGAGCAGAAAGTCTCATCTTTTTCCTGTGAGTGACTGGTAGATTTGAATTTCTGACCTTGCAGTTAGCAGCCCAGATCATAGTACACTATGCTACCAGAGCTCATGGTTTAAAATTAGGGAGGGTGTGTGCCACGGTTATATTCTTTCACCATACTTATTCAATCTGGATGCTGAAAAATAATCTGAGAAGTCAGATTATGTGAAGAAGAATGTGGCATCAGGATTGGAGGAAGACTCATTAACAACCTCAATATGCAGATGGTACAACCTTGCTTGCTGAAAACGAAGAGGGCTTGCAATACTTACTGATGAAGTTTAAAGATCATAGTCTTCGGTATAGATTGTACATCAATGTAAAGAAAACAAAAATCCTCACAACTGGACCAATATATGACATTAAGATAAATGGAGAAAAGATTGAAGTTGTCAAAGGCTACATATTGCATTAGGCAAATCTATTGCACAGCCCTCTTTCAATTGTTGAAGAGCAAAGATGTCAGTTTGAGAACTAAGGTGTTCCTGACCCAAGCCACGGTATTTTCAGTGGCCTTATATGCATGTGAAAGTTAAACAATGAATAAGGAAGACCATATAAAAATTGATACATCTGAGTTATGGTGTTGTAGAATATTAAAAGTACCATGGACTGCCATAAGAACAAACAAATCTGTGCTAGAAGTACAGCCAGAATGCTCCTTGGAAGCCAGGATGGCCAGCCTTCATCTCTCATACTTTGGACATATCAGGTGGTACCAGTCTTTGGAGAAGGACATCATGCTTGGTAAAGTGGAGAGTCGCAGAAAAAGTGGAAGACCAACCCCCCAATGAGATGGATTTCCACAGTGGCAGCAGCAATGGGCTCAAGCGTAGTCGTGCTTGTGAGATTGGTGGGGGGCCGGGCAGTGTTTCATTCTGTTGTAGTTAGGGTTGCTATGAGTCGGTATGGACTCGATGGCACCTAACAACAAGTACAACAATTTTCAGAGTTAGATTGCCAGGCCTTTCTTCTTAGTGTGTCTTGATCTAGGAGCTCGGCTGAAATATGCTCAGCATCATAGCAAGCCTGCAAACCTCCACTGATAGGCAAGTGGTGGCTACACAAGAACATTATGTGTCTTGGCTAAACAATCAAACCTGGGTCTCCTGCCCAGAAGGTGAGAAATGTATTACTGAACCACCAATTTCTCAAAGCTTGACTCTGTGAATTAAGAAGCTCTGATTTCTAAAGGGACAATTTTTTTTCACCAGGGTACACAGCAAGACTCCTATTAAACTTTAAGCTATTGTTGCTGACCAGTAACTTCAGAGTCCTTGTGGCAAAATGACAGCAAGAAAGGGAGTTTTTGACTCTGATCTTTCAGAGGAGGAGGACAGCTGCATCATGGGTACTGGCAAGTTTATATATTTAGTAATGTTGCTGTTGTTGTTAAGTACTGTGCAGGCAGTTCCAACTCATAGAAACCCTGTATAGGGTTTTCAAGGAGTGACTGGTGAGCATGAACTGCTGACCTTGCATTCTGATGCATTAACCCGCAGCTCCTAAGATCATCTATTTGGTTATATCTTGGTACTATTTTACCCTATTTTGATAATAAATGCACAAGTGCAGCAGCCACAGCTGACCAGGATCTCAGATCCCTCAGAGATAAAGATCTGGATTAATACACGATGAAAGCCACGTGACGCCATCACCTGGGAGGTTACTTTTTGGTCTGGGAATGGGATCATCTGACTGGCCCAACTGCAGAGCAGGGTGTCTTCCCTGCAGACCTGTGTTTACAGTCATTATGAGACTGTCTATTGTAGAAGACATTGGAGTAAGGTACTCTGGTAAGTGCAGACGCTGGCCTGTAATTTGAATCTCTGTAAAGGAGCAATAGTTTTGACAGTTTCAGGGATGGAATAAACACAAAATCAAGCCCATTGCTGTCCAGTTGATTTTGACTTATAGTAAGCCCATGTGTTGCAAAGTAGAAATTCTCCATAGAATTTTCTTGCTGTAATTTTTATGGAAACAGATGGCCTGATATTTCTTTCATGATATTGCTAGATTGGTTAAAACCACCAAATTTTAGGTTAGTGGTTGAACACAAACCATTTGTGCCATCCAGGGGCCTCATTGGAGATGGGTAAGAGTGTCTAAAATTCTTTAAAAGGTGCTTACATAGACTGTGTCTTTAAGAGAAAGGGTCTTAAAGTTTCATCAGGAATTTTAGGAAGAAGGGGATGTGGAACCTTCCAGGAATTCTAGATTGAGAATCTAGGGAAGATGTCCTGGTGATGATAGGATAAACCCAGGTGTGAATTTCCTTTCTTTTCTGTCCATATGACAGGAACAATGTGCCTAATATTCAAGCAAGTTTAGTAGTCCTGTCTTTCTGCCCGTTGTGACAGGTGACACATTCTAATATCTAATAATCCCAGGTAGGACTGAATGTGCCCTGAGGAGCCCTTCAGAAACTGTCTCCCTTTCTTGGGTTGATTCAGGACTGAAATATCTGTTGTCCTTCAGGAGGATTCTTATGCTACATGGAGGTGTTTTGAGCTTTCCCTCTCTCTGCTCTGATGTGGTAAGCTCTGCTCTGGAAAGGGGGCTAGATCTGGGGGCTGTCTCTGAACCTATGAATCTTTGGCAGTTGTAAAGCTTCTTGATAAGCCTCAGTGAAGCATAGGGCGGGGCTGAGATCCTCTGAGGGCAGAGGCTGAGCCAGTCCCTGCCAGGTGTCACAATTCCATTGTTCTTTAAATTGTGACTTCACCACTCTGAGCACCCAAAAACTGACAGTTAGGAGGAAGGAACTTCCCATCTCACAGTATGTTTTTTTCTGGGGCCCATTCAAGCTCAAATCCTACCCATGGGATTCTCCTTGTGACGGGTGTCCTCGGTTTCACCCTGGGACTCTGCATCTTCCTTTTAATCATGTTCCTGGTGTTTTGGAGGTGCAAAAAGAAAGAATGCCACGGTGAGTTCTAGAAAGTAGCAGGGGCCTGGGATGAGGAGAAGCTGTGAGCAGTGGGTAAGAAAGGGTTCATTGTGATATGGAATATTGAATCCACATTCTGTCCTTATTACAGTCTTTGGAAAGCAATACTTTACTTTTCTGGACATAAAGGCTCAGTGACTTTGGATTAGGAGAGCCTAGAAAAAGTAGTGTAATATATGACTGCACTAAGTTCAGAGGCAGAGATAGAGGCAGAGGTAAAGATGGGGCCAGGAATCCTAGGTATGTCTATAAGGTATGAAGAACGTAGGGGCCCTGATGAGCTGAGAGAAACCCAAGTATGAGCTGAGGAACAAATCACAGACCTCTGGATGGGTCAAGAGAAGGTGTTTCAGGATGCCAGTCTCTGACCTAGATCATCTGTCTCAGTCTTGCTCACATATAAATATTCTCAATGTGAGACTGCATGTGAGGACATTGATGACGACCATGAAACAAGGGAGGAGGAAGAGCTGGAGTCAGGTGAATGCCCCTTGCCCTGCCCTAGGTATGTTTTTCTGGCCACAAACCATCATCTAATGTGCTTTTCAGTCTGTGGGTACAGCATCTGCACAGTATAGTCTTGTGACCCACCTTGGAATGACAGCTTTCTTTATAATCTGGAAATACCAATACCTTTCAGATCTCCAGTGAACATGGAGCCTTCGATAAAGAAAATACTTTTAGCCTGAGGTTCTGTTCTGAATCCTAGTCTGTTTTTCACGTGTATGAATTTCTCTTTTCATGTCTATGCTTTAAATGTTTCATACATGTCAGACGAATTTGGGGTCAAGCTGCCAACGTGCTCCGACCAGTGACGACAAAGTCAGTTTTGAGATGTTCCAGGCAATGAAGGTAAATCTGTTCTTGGGAATAGGGATAAGGGTGGGAAAGCTTTGTGTGGAAGAGACACTGAAGAGAACAGAGTTTTGGGAGATTGCAACCCCAGTCCTGAGAGAAATAGAGAGAGAACGGATTTGGTTCCCTGGAGAGTATCATCTGAGAATATGACTGCCAAATGCTTGTTTCTTCACATTGTTTATACTACTTCAGTCTGACACTCTGTGACCACTTTGTGACTTCAGAGACTGGGTTCTATCTCTGCATAGCTGCTCTAATGGTTTCAGACATGCGTTTTTTATGTAGATAATGTGACCACATTTTAAAAATCAAGATATCTGGTTTGACAAAAGAAGTTGTCATTAATCTTTACAGTGGAAGAAATATTTTACTGAAAAATATTGGGATTTCATTAAAAATTTTAAAAAAGGATTTTTATGAGGATAATGATATCAAATTTTTAAGCAGGCTTATCTATCCGTCTTCCAAAATGTCTTTAATTTTAGGCTCAGCTATTTGAACTTGAAGGGATCATACGGATTTCATAGTAAAATATTCAAACTGAGTTATGTGAATTTCTCAAGGTCACACAAGGAGCCACTGTTAACTCAAGAACCATTTTATCCTGATTCTTAAGAATACGTCCGCTCTACCTGTACTCTTTCCACCAGACAGCTTGATCTGCTCTTAGAAGACAGAAGACTGGTGACCTAAACCATGTTATGAAGCTGAAGGGCTTGCTGTACCTGGGATCCTTCTTGACCCTTTTATATGTCGAGTGGATGAGATAGACATGTGCAGGGCTATCTTTATGGATGTGTGGCATGTATACTCTCACAGGTTCCCTCACACTTGGTGTATTGCTCCCCTGAGATTCTTAACCAGTTTTTGAAGAAGGGGCTGTGGATTTTCATTTTGTACTGGAACCTACAAATTAATGTAGCTGGTCCTCAACACAACTTCAGAGGACAGATATGTGGCAGTTCCTCAAAGAGGGGGAAGAAGGGAAGTTCAGTTGCTATCAGTTTAATTACCTGGGAAGATGAATTTGAACCCTAATTGCCAATCCTTCCTTGCCCACACCTTTTGAGTGGGCCCATATTTCTTAATTTAAACCAGAATTTAACCTTGTACAAGTTATTTCTATTACTTCTATGTATCTTTAAGAGAGGATGGGAAGAGATTGGACTTTGAGATCAGCACACTTACACAGTTACAATCATCCTTGCATTTTTTTATATTATGACCAACAATTATAATGATTATCAAGTTACTTTTTGGGTGACTTTAAAGTCTGAAAAACAAAGTGAGAAATGCAATTTAATTGACAGAACATTGATGTTAGTTATGTTTTGATACTCTATGGCAGCCATAGAGTCCTGGTGTGGTGCTGTGGGTTAATGCGTCAGACTGCAAAGTCATTTGAACTGCAAGGTCGGTGGTTCAAGCTCACCAGATGCTCCTTGGAAACCCTATACAGGGTCGCTATGGGTCAGAATTGACTTGATGGCACTTAACAACAACAACATGGTAGCCATAGTCCTTAATATAGCAAGATTACTCTAATAAGTATGTGTTTTCAATAAGACAGATTATAGATGAAAGGAGACAATTACTCCATATTTCCTTTTGACCCACAATAAGAATGTTTTAGGGTTCAGTGCAAATAAAATAAATATGTTTTAGGGTTCAGTGCAAAATAAAAATGTGAGATCCCTGGTTCAAAGGATATTAAATATTTCAAGATGGTGACAGCAGAGCATTAAAGAAAGCACCAGGCCCTTCTGTACTTGGGGTCCTGTGCAACTCTATAGGGTGTATGTCCATGAAGCAGGCCTGGAGCCACAGAACTTCATAGTTGCTTTGCTATCAGAGCCTGTGTGAGAGGTAGTGGAATTCCTTGTGAGGAGAAAAATTGCAGATGCGGAAGTATCTATATCTAGATACGAACTAACAGAAAAGTCTGAAAGTATCCCTGTAGACATTTGGGAAGTCAGGATCTGGCTCCTAAGTGTTCTTATTAGATATACCTTGTTGCTACCCTGTGATATTTTATTGAAAACAATATTTACAACTTCTTTATTTCTATCGCTTGCTGTTTGCAATACACTTCGAAATAGCTCTTCATAGAGGTGTTTGGTTTTTGCTATTTTATGTATCAATTACTCCCATGGAAAATATATCCCAGACAGTGGTTTGAAATCTAAAGTTTGAATATTAATAGGATTTTCCTGATGTCTTTTCTATTGTACAGAAATAATCTCCATCTAGATCTCTAGAGTTTTCACCTTGTCTATGACTCTACTACCTTTAGAACAAGGAGCTCTGGTAGCGTAGTGGTTACAAATCGGGCTGCGAACCTTAAGGTCAGTGGTTCAAAACTACCAGCAGCTCCGCGGGAGAAAGATGAGGCTTTCTACTCCCGTAAAGATTCACACCCTCGGAAACCCTGTACAGGGTCGCTATGGGTCGGAACCGACTCGATGGCACTTAACAAAACAACCTTTAAAACACTCTGTTTTGCCTTGCGGTCATAACTCTAATTAGATCCTTCATTCATTATTTCAGGTTTGATTTTACATTCCCTAAGAAAGATCTGGGAGCCTAAAATGAGGATGCTGAGCTTGGAGACACTGAAATGTCACTTGAAGAGTAAATATGTCTGTATTGAAACTTGTTACAATTTAATCTAGACGACAGATTCAGAGAATATCATTATCTGTGTTCAGATAGAGTAATGCTAACGTGTGTTCCATTTTTATATGCTATCCAATAATAAATACTTTGGTCTTCTCAGATCAGTTCTCTATTATTGAAAATTCTTTGTGAACATCTATGACTTTAATACAAACTGTTTTTTAAAATACTCATACCCTAGCCATTTTAATCCAAATATTATATTTTTCTTATCCTTGGTGAAATCCTAGGTGAATGACCTTTGGTCAGACTTAGAGAGATGCTGAATTTAGGTCCAGGTTTGAGGCTAGAGAGGTCAATCACTGAAGAAGGATATCATGTTTGGTAGGGTGGAAGGTCAGAGAAAAAAAAGGACGACCCCCAGCGAGATGGATTGGCAAAATGGCAGCATCAATGGGCTCAAGCATCACAATGATAGTGAGGTTAGCCCATGATAGGGCAGTGTTTCGCTCTGCTGTGCATAAGGTCGCTATGAGTCGGTATTGACTCAATGGCACCTAACAACAACAACATTGAGGCTTCTATCTTATCACACTCTAGGTGACCTCATAACTAAAATCACCTGAATATTTCAGAAATGTTCAAGTCTTATTACCTTTCCTTACATAACTTTGGCCCATCCCTTTAAAGACTCTAGAATGTGATTTCATAGAGGCAGATGTAGATGTGAAAGAACTTTCACATTAGAAATGTAAAATATTACATATTTGTGTATATATTCCCATTCTACCTCCCATACCTGTTCAGCATGTTGATCTATGTATCTACCTGTAGAACACTTTTATTGTTGTTAGGTGACATAGAGTCAGTACTACCAATTCATAATGACCCTATGCACAACAGAACAAAACATTGCCTGGTCCTGGGCCAACCTCACAATTGTTGCCATGCCTGAGCCCAGGCATGCTGCCACTTTGCCAATCCATCTTGTTGGGGGTCTTCCTTTTTTTCTCTGACCCTCCACCTTACCAAACATGATATCCTTCTCCAGTGACTGGTCCCTCCTGACAACATGCCTGAAATATGAGAGACGAAGTTTGGCCATCCTGGCCTCCAAGGAGCACTCTGGCGGCACTTCTTCCAGCACAGATTGGTTTGTTGTTTTGTTAGTCCATGGAACTTTTAATATTCTCCTCCAACACCATAACTCAAAAGCACCAATTCTTCTTCAGTCTTCCTTATTCACTGTCCAACTTTTGCATGCATATGAGGCTATTGAAAATTGCTGTAGGGTTGTGTATTTAACAGTATTTGCCTCTATTCCTTTTTAAAAGACTGGCCTTACTGATCAGAAAGAAACTGGAAGAACCCAAGAGTATGGACCTCAGCTACCGTTCAAGTCTGTAACTGAACTCACCCTCATAATTCAATTTTTAGTCTAGCAATAGATAGTTATATAGTGGGAGACAACAACACTAGATTGGTCACCATGGAATGACCAATCATTCAAGATCAAAGGGCAATAGTTACCTAAGAACAAAGTTCAGAAGGGTTGGGAAGGAGGGTGGAATTAAAATAAGAACCACAGAGAGGAAGCCGATGACAGAGGATTGCAATCATTGAGATGAAACAAAGTGTGTGATCTGTTGACTGTAAACTGATGATCTGCTCTGTAAACCTTCACTCAATTCACAATAAATAATAATAATTTAAAAAAATAGTAGAAATCTAAAAATCTCAGAGGCTTAATTGAAATAGGAAATTGTAGAAGTTACTTGGAATCAGAAGCTTTATGTTATTAATTTTGTAAAATTTTGTCTTTTCATGCTTGGGCACATAATGTATGTTATATGGCAGTTAAAACAAAGTGTCTTATATTCTCAATTACAGTGTTTTTTTAAAAATGAAGGCCAATTCAAGCTACCCCATAGTATGGTTAGATTTTAGATGAGAAAACACTTTTGGTTTCCTGTTGTCACTTACTCTGGCTATGGCAGAAGACCACAAGCTACGTGGCTCTTGGGTGAATGCACGGTAGGACTGGCAGATGGATAGTAGTCAGCATGATAATTCCATCAAATGTTAAACTATTCTAGTTCTCTCAGCATTTTATATCCATGGTGATTGTGGAGATTGTTCTCAAGTCATATATTTGAAGTTATCAGTGCTTGACACCTTAAAAATAGCCATACTTTCTCTGTAACATGACTATTCTACTATTTCTGAATTACTTGAAGAAATGAAGTAACTCCTACATTTTCAGCTGAAATCAAAGGAAAGTCAAATGATAAATTCTTAAGCACAAAATGGGTCGCCTCTCCCCCCACCCCAATTACATTCTTAGTGAAGAAGGAAAAAACAAAGGCCTTTGTTTCTGACTGTTGTGGTTGGTCAATTCCCTAAACCAAATTCTACTGCCATAGAGTTGATTCTAACTCATAATGACCCTGTATAGGGTTTCTGAGGCTGTAAATCTTTATGGGAGAATGAAGTCTCATCTTTCTTCCACTTAGTGGCTGGTGAGTTTGAATTGCTGAACTTGGGGTTAACAGTCTAGTTCTTATCCTACCTACAAAACCATGAAGGCTCCTTGGATGGGTCAATAAGATCACATACAGATTAGGATCAGACTTGTTTATTCTCTGAGCCAACTGGGAAAATCCTTAGAGTTCACATATCTACTGGGCACCAACATACCATCTACATATAACATATTTATATCTTCCAGTATTTTTACTTCATATCTGAATAAAGTGGTTACAATCATCAACTCATAGGAGCCTTGATGGTATAAGTGTTTAGCGGATGGTGAGTGCTTAGCCACTAACTAGAGGTTAGCTGTTTGAATCTGCTTCCATAAAGATTACAGCCTATAATTGTCTATGGGTCAGTTCTACTCTTCACACGGGGAGTCAGAATTGACTCAGACACCTAACAACAACAATAACAACAACACAACAATCACCAGTTCTTTACTCTCTCCAGTATTTCTAAAAGCCATGGGTGTTTGGGCTATCATACTTCCATCTTGCTGAAAGTGTATTTTTGTCAAATTCACAATCTATCCTCTGCCTTTCCCCCATGCCTCCCATCTTTTTTTCTGTTCTATTTTATCTGATGTGTGGACACTTTGTTGCTTATTCCTCCTCTAAAATATTACTATTACAACTTATTTAATCAACATTTACTAAATGTTCTGAATTAAAAGAGTCAGGGAGAAGTTGAGCCTAGTATCTAACATTATTAGCAAATTGATCTAATTTCAATATTCATCTATTATCCTCCCTACCAACCCTTGTCTGCTAGTTTGTTAGATGGTGGTGGCTTGTGCGCTGTTGTAATACTAAAAAATATGCCACTGGTATTTCCAATACCAGCAGGGTCACCAATGGCGAACAGGTTTCAAAGGAGCTTCCCGACGAAGACTGACTATCAAGAAGGACCTGGATATCTATTTCTACAAAAAGTAGCCATTGAAAACCTTATGAATAGCAGTGGAACACATTGACTGATATAGTGCTTGAAGATGAATTCCTCAGGTTGGAAAACACTCAAAATAAGACTGGGGGGATGTTTGCTATGTTGTAAGTGTTGATTGGTTTATACACAATTCAATTTCAAAAGTGCTTAAAGAAAAAAAGAAAAGACTGGGGAAGAGTTGCTTCGTCAAAGTAGCATCAACCATAATGATGTAGATGGAGTACAGCTTCTGGGATCTTCATTTGTTAATGAGACATGACCCAAAATGAAAAAGAACAGTTGCAAATATTCATCAGTAATCAGAACATGTACTGTACAAAGTATATGAACATAGGAAAAGTGGGAACTATAAAAAATAAGATGAAACACATAAAGATTGATACCCTAGGCTTTAGTGAGCTGAAATGGACTACTATTGGCCATTGTAAACCAGTCATATAGTTTACTATAACAGGAATGATGCAAGCTCAGTTGTTCAAATCTACCAGTTGCTCCAAAATAAAAACATGAGGCTCTATGCTTCTATAAAGATTTATAGCCTCAGAAACCCTATGAGTTTCCTTGCTATGAGTCAGAACTAACTATGTGGCACACAACTACCACCACTACCACTACCGGAAATGACAAGCTGAAGAGGAATAGTGCCATATTCATCAAGAAGAAGATTTAAAGATCTTTTCTAAAGTACAACACTTTCAGTGATAGGATAATATCCATACATCTACAAGGAAGTACAGTTTATGTGAATGTTCAAATTTATGTACCAAAAGGTCAAAAATAAAGAAACAAGATTTTTTGCCAACTTCTGAAGTCTGAAATTGATTAAACATGAAATCAAGATGCGTAGATAATGACTTATGACTGGAATACTGACGTTGGAAACGAAGAAGGACTGGTAGAGGGGAAATATGGCTGGACAGCCTTTGGTTCCCCAATTCTTAGACTTGGGTATCTATGTACCCAAGCTGACCCCACTAAACAAGGTTTGCACATTCTGCCCATGTGGAATTCAGGCCAGGAATTTTCTTTACTCCTGCCTAAATTTCCATATGGAAATGTGGCAGAGCGTTAGGAAGTAAGCAGTTTGGTCTGGTTCATAGACACTCACAGGAAACTTGACCACATACTGGAAGGAATGTTAAGCCCAATTACAATAATTCTGCACGGGCCGACAATTTAGAATAAACTATACATGGGGACTATGATCAACCTTTACTACTTTCACCCATATGATGCCTCCTTTTCCTCATTGCAAAGGTTAACTGCTGTTATTTCTTTTGATATAGCAAAATTTCCTTCCTGTTACATACCACTATGGTTATAATTGCAAATAAGCCTAATGATGAACAGAAAAACATCCTGTCTCTATAGTATTATCTGATTAAAAGTAATGTAAGAGGCCTTGCTGATCTTTACTAGGCAGAACATTGTGGTGTGTTTTGCGCATCTTAGATTTCACTAAACGATTTACAGTAGCTACAGAATTTTCTAAACTAGCAGCCTTATCATTGATCATGCATATAATCCAAGGGGGCATTCAATTTTAGCAATTTGAATTGATGTATGAATTGATAACACTTTGTAGACGTTAGTTCAAAAATGACAAGTACTTGTAATATGGTCTCAAAATATTTCTTGTTGAACAGGATTTGTTTTATATGCTAAAGGATCCTTATTCTTGCAAATTCTCAAAATCAACTTTGGAAAAGTTCAGAGTTAAAAGGAAATAAATATCCAAAAATTTTGCCACATCAGAAAGAGACACCTTCTTGGATATCATGAAGTCTAGGTAGAACTGAAGAATAGTGGGTGGAGTAGAGATGAGTAAGTGGCTATAATCTGGAAAGAGGAGGATTTCAGTGGCAGGAAATGAAGGTAGACCGAAGGAAAGTTCTGATCTTGTATTTTCCCCCAAGTAACTTTCTCACTTTATTTTATTACTTGTTCCTCAGAAACCTGTGGCAGCAATCTGAGCTACTTGTTGCAGTGGCAATGACTAATATCAGAGAAGTACAAAAGTGCTACAGAGCTAAGTGAAAACAATTAAGAAATACATACTCCATTGCCAATTACTCATTGCTGTTGAGATGATTCTGACTCATAGTGAGCCTATAGGATAGAGTAGAACTGGGTTTCCCAGGCTTTAATCTTTATGGAAACAGACTGCTACATTAGGTAGCAGTATAGCACTTACACTGTGCCACTAGGGCTTATTAACAAGTAAATGTTGTTGTGTGCCGTGGAGTCAGCTCTGACTTATAGAGACCCGGTATAGGGTTTCCAAGATTGTAAATTTTTACAGGAGCAAACAACCTCATCTTTCTTCCAAAGAGCAAGTGTTGGATTTGAATTCCTGATCCTAGAGTTAACAGTCCAACATAGAAGGTAGAAGAGATAAAAACTAAAACTGAAATGTTAGAGGATATAGTGGAAAAAAAGCACTGGCACCCACTTAAAAGCAGTCACAGAAAGAAAGAAACATAAAATTGAAAGGACGAAAGAGTTGAAGAACCAATATAGCATTTCCTAGTTGGTGGGTTTGAACTGCTGACCTTGTGGTTCACAGTCCAGTAGCACACCAAAAGTCATAACATATATGTATGTATTACTTCAGTTATCTTAAAATTAAAGTTACTACTCAGAAATAAGAACTTTAAACTTAGAATTGTATGTATAATAAAAATGTTCCTAAGTGAGGGGGGAAATATATTATCAGTTAAATAAGATCACAGTTTTATGAAATACTGTAAAAGAGGGATGGCGGATGGTGTCTAACCTCTTTCAGTTTCATTAGGATGGTGGAGGAGAATCACCATCAGCCCAAGGCTAATTCTTAGTAATTAGAGATCACACATGTCTCCACCCTCCAACCTTCCTTACCAATTCTGCAACCGTCCCACAGAACTCCACTTCTCAGCTGGGTTTGAAAACTCACTGTAATGGCCACACAGAACTCACAGACCATACAATTATGGGCTTTATCAGTGAAGTTAACAGGACCAGAAAAGCTCAAGACACAATTGTTTGGTCAGGACAACTCTTCCCAACAATGTCCATAGGCAGGCTTTTCTCTCTGGTCCTTGACCTCTCAGTCATGCAGCCCTTTGGCCTTTGTCCTGCTCAAGCAATGTTAAAAAAATCTTTTAGGACTTCTAATAAATGCCAAAAGGACACACGATTCTGTCATAATCCTCAACCTGAACAAGTATCTATTCTAGTTCTGTGGGTCAGCAAAACTTGCTCCCTGAATTATGTGCCTAGCGGCACCTCACTCTGCAAGTAAGTGACCTCCTGCCTGAAGTCACTCAGCTTTACCTGTTCAGTGGTCCAGGAAGCCCACTGCTCTGTCTCATGCTCTGACTCTTGGTTCTGCTGTTGTCATTTTCCTGCTGTTTCTCTGGTGTTACAGCTTTCTGGCTCTGCATTATGGAGGTTTAATGTGTATTATGGAGGCTTAAGGAGCTCTGGTAACATAGTGGTTTCAAGTTGGACTGCTAACCTCAAGGTCAGCAGTTCAAAATTACCAGCTGTTCCTTGGGAGTAAGATGAGAACTTTTTGCTCCCACAAATATTTACAGCCTCGGAAGCCCTAAACAGGGTCGTTATGAGTCAGAATCGACTCCACGGCACATAACCACCACCACCACCACCACTGTGCATGGATTTTGTGGTACAAAGGACATGCGCCACCCTAGCTCTCTTTTTCTTGATGGTAGTGAGATCCCAACATTCCTGCGTCTCAGATGACTCGTTTTATAGCCAGCAGGTTGAAGGAATTGACCAATTCCCACATTAGAGCTACAAGTTTTTACAATTATAATTAATCCTGTTGACAATCACTCACAACTGAATCATATAATCCTATCAGCACCTTGCTCCACCTTCTTTTACCTTGACCAATCAAGAAAAGAGAAAATACATGCAATCTACATGGATTCTCCAAGTTGTTTGGTAGAAGTTACAAAGATTATTGCTCAAAGAACCATATTAAGTAAATCACTGCACCACAAATATACATATATAATACTGCAATTACATAAGAAGCAGGAAACTGAATTTAACAAGTATCAATAGAATTTAAATGCTCTTCAAAGATCAATCCTCACAGTAAAATATTAGATGGTTTTATTGTTAAGTTCCATAAAAATTTCAAGGAATAATAAATTACTATTTTGTATAAGAAAATAAAAAGAGAAAGCAGAGGGGAAAAAACCCTCACAGTTAACTTAAAAGTCCGGTATAATATTTTTTATAGAATTATAGCTTGCATTCAGTAAATTTCACAATATTAAGTGTCCAGCTCAAGAATTGTTGCATATCTATATATCCACATATGGGTACAGAAGAGAAAATATTTTCTTATCAGAGATGATTCTCTTATGCTTCTCCCCTGACCACTAGTTTACTAACCTTTTATTATCATAGATTAGTTTGACCTATTTTGGGACTTTTTAAAATGGTGAGCTTTT
The DNA here is from genome assembly GCF_000296735.1 of Chrysochloris asiatica. NCBI lineage: Eukaryota > Metazoa > Chordata > Mammalia > Afrosoricida > Chrysochloridae > Chrysochloris > Chrysochloris asiatica. Next base: position 118,534 of record NW_006409180.1, read on the forward strand.
TTTTTTTTAACCTACTCTTTTATAGGTCTGTGAGATTGAAGTATGTTACTTCATACAGCCGTGCAGGCATACCTTGGAAGTACTGGAGGTTTAGTTCCAAATCCCTGCAATAAAGTGAATATTGTAATAAAACAGTCATACACAAAAAACAAAACATACACATACTTTTTTTTTTTAATTTCCTTTGTTGTTGTTAGGTGCCATCAAATCAGTTCTAACTCATCTCTATGCACAACAGCACGAAGCATTGTCTAGTTCTGTACCACCCTCATACTTGTTGTTACATTTGAACCCTTTGTTGCTGCCACTATGTCAGTCCAGGCCTTTGGGGGTCTTGCTCTTTGTTTTCTGACCCTCCACTTTACCAAGCATGATGTCCTTTTCTAGGAACTGGTCCATCCTGATAACATGTTTAGAGTATGAGGAGAAGTCTAGCCATCCTTGATTCTAAGGAGCATTCTGGTTGTACTTCTTCCAAGATAGATTTGTTTGTTCTTCTGGCAGTCTCTGGTACTTTTAATATTCTTCTTCAACACCATAATTCAAATGCATCTATTCTTCTGTGGTCTTTTTAATTCATTGTCCAACTTTTACATGCATATGAGGCAACTGAAAATACTATGGCTTGAGTCAGGAGCACCTTTGTCCTCAAATTAACAGTTTTGCTGTTCTACATTTTAAAGAGGTCTTTTGCAGCAGATTTGGTTTCCTACTGTTTATAAAGTTATACTTGCACTGTATTATAGCCTGTGAAGCATGCAATGGCCTTATGTACAAGCTTGAAATACTGTGAGAATTACCAAAATGTGACACAGAAATAGGAAATGAGCAAGTGGTGTTGGAACAATGGTGCTGATATCGATGCTCAGTTGCCACAGACTGAAGGTTTGTGTAAAGTGCAATATCTGTAAACATCAGTAAAGCAGAGGGTAATCAAATGAGGTGTGCCTGTAATTTTTTTCTTTTTTAGGGGTCTATCCTTCCTGGGGTACATTTGGCAATTTGACTGTTTATCTTCTTTTCTTTCAAGATGTTAGGGAAATTTTCTTCCAGAAGCTCTTCAACTATCTCCTCTGTGGATTTCTCTGACTCTTCCTGTTCTGGAATGCCAATAATTCTTAAGTTGTTCCTCTTCATGTTATCCAGCATGAATCTTAGACTCTCTTCAGATTTTTTAAATATTTTTTTCCACTTGTTTGTCTATCTTAGCGGTATTGAGAGATTTGTCTTCCAGTTCGCTAGTTCTGGCTTCCATCTCTTCAATTCTGCTCCTTTCCCCTTTCAGTGTATTGCTCATTTCTGATATCTTATTATTAATCATCTGGACATCTTTTTGCAGGTTTGGAATTGTTTCCAATGCTGTATCAATCATATTTGATTGCTCCTGTAGTGCTTTCCTGACTTCTTCCTTGTTTTCCTTCACCCCTTTTCAGAGCATTTGAATTTGTTTCCATATCATTTTTCTGAATTCTTTCTCAGGCATATCCAAAACCTATTCTTCTTCCTCTAGAAAGCCTTTGTCTATCTCCAGCTCATTTGTCTCAACTACACTCTTTTGTTTTTGGACATGTTTCGATATCATTTGTTGTTTTTTTTTGGTTCATCATTTCCGATAGTTATGTTTTTTTTTTTTAAAACTTGAGTGGATGTTTGTTGTTTGTTATTAAGCTTACTGAGTGTCTCCTGGTGAATATGATCAGGGGATAGGCTTCCCTTTTCACATGTAATGCTTAGCAGGTGTTGTTGGCTCTTGTCTCAGTGGTGGAATATTATGGGGTATGCTTATAGCTTGGCTATATAGCCACGGTTGCTATCTCTTTTTGGGTAACATTGGGAGAAAAAGCTCCCACCTCCAGGAAAGATGTGTGATCAAAAGGATCAAAAGCAGAAGTAATATAAATGCAAAGACAAAAACCACCACTTTGGAACAGAAATGAAGCTGTTGTCGACTGTCCTGAGCTACACAGGCAGTGTGTGTGCAAGGTAGAAGCCTCCAGCAGTGGGTGAGGGTGTCCCCTTGCTCAGGCCCCTCCTCTAGTCACTAAGGTAGAGGTCCGCAGGTAGATTTTGAGCAGTTAATAGGAGAAAGATTGTCCACTATTTTTGTCTCTGAAAGCCAGTTAGATATCTGCGTGTGCACAGTGCAATTCTCAGGATGGTTGAGTCCTTTTATGTTAGGGTTTTACAGGTTGCTTTGTATGGGTCCTGTGCAGGGAGCTCAGGTAGTGCAGCAGCTGCGAATGGGGCTGTGAACTGCAAGGTCAGCAGCTCGAAACCACCAGCCGCACTGCAGGAGAAAGGTGAGGCGCTCCGCTCCCACACAGACCCACAGCCTCGAAAACCCAACAGAGGGTTGCCTGGGGTCAGAACCGACTCCAAGGCGCACAGCTGCCAAGGGCTTTGTCTCAGTGGGTTATGTGTTAAGTCACTGCCAAGCTCCCTCTCTCTGCACCTTGTGAAAACTGTCCCTCCTGATGTTGTCCTGGCTGAGCAATGAAGGCAGGACAGGGAAAAAGAGGGAGAAATGTGTAGTCTCCCTTGCCTTTTTTTTTTTTTTTTTTGTAAATGTCTTTGCACCGCTTTTAGAGTCAGTTGCTGTAGCCCCACCCTCTAAACTCTGCCAGAGTGGCGTGACCACGGAGGGAGTCCCGTCTCCAGATTCCTAACTTGTATTATTATTGTGACTTTTTCACTTGCGAGTGCAGGACACTGACGTCCTGGATCTTATGGTAGATCCGGAGCTTTGGAGTTGTTCTATGAGTGCTTCCTTCATGGGATCCCCGTCCGTTCACAATGGAGAATTCCCTACCTCGTTTTCACTGCTATCACCCAAACAGGAGGTCCCAATTTCTTCTTTTTTTAAAAACTGGTATTTAGTAGTTGAACGCCTGAGTATATCACAATTTATACTTTATATGGTTTTGTGAACTTTGAGTTATTTCCAGATTGGGCTATTATAAACAGAGCTTACAAGAGAGAAAGCAAGTAAGTAATAGCAATATTTAACATGATAATGAGTTCCTAGGCCTGTCAAAGGACTTTAAAAATATACTAATTTTAACTAAGTATTATTCAAAACTGATGAAAATATTTCTTGGGTACATACTCAGAAGAGGAATTGCTGGGTCATAGGGTATCTGTGGAGTCCTGGTATGATGCTTCAGGATAATGCATTGGATCACAAGGTCAGTTTGAACCACGAGGTTGGCAGTTCAAACCCACTAGTTGCTCCTCAGAAACCCTATACAGGGTCTCTATGAGTAGGAACCGAGTCAACAGCACTTAACAACAACAACAACAACAACAAGGTATTTATATTTGTAGATGCTGACAAGCCATTTTACAAAGAGGTTGTAAAAATGTCTACACCCACCAGGAGGATATGACTGGGTATTTAACATTCAGCCATTCTGTTGAAGATATAAGGATAGCTCACTCTGGATTTAATTTCCAATCTTTGAAGTCTAATGAGGTTGAGACTCTCAAAATTCTCTTTGTCCTCTACTGTTTAAATTCCAATTACATATCAATTAGAATTTTTGGCATGCCTCTTACACTCTTTATGTCTTTTTTCATTTTTTTCCCCTAAATGGTTCATTTTGATTATTTCCTATTGACACATCTTTAGGAAATGACTCTTGATTCCTGGAACAGCCACAATCACACATTCAATGAACTTGGGACTATCTGGAGATTTTGGTTCATGAACAAGTGAACTTGATCCCTAGGGGAATGATGGGTTACTCTAGGTCTCAGTTGAAGAATTATTCTTATGCTTTTTGCATGTTGTATTGGTATTATGAAATCCTGGTGTGGTGCTGTGGGTTAATGCACTGGACTGCAAAGTCAGTTTGAATTGCAAGGTCATCAGTTCAAGCTCACCAGCCACTCCTTGGAAACACTATACCTAGTCGCTATGGGTCAGAATCGACTCGATGGCACTAACAACAACATTGGTATTATACTATGCTGGTCTGTTTACTGTTGTAGCATTTGGATGCAGTGTACTAATCATGTCAGCACAGGGTCCCGTGCTAAAGATAATCATGTAGATTGTGAGGTGGGTATACTATAAAGGTGGAATGTCATGGTAGAAACCATGTATGCTCTTAGGGCCATACCTGGGGTAGCAAGACATCTGCCTTTTCATAGCTTTGTAATAGCATCTTAATCATCTAATAGTTTGCCAAGGGCCTTATAGTATCCTTGGGTACAGCTTTACATGATCAACCTTGGGTCACCTGCATCAAATAACTCATTTAAGTTTGTTATATAACAGTTGGCAGCCTGCATTGTTCTGCTACCTATTGTCAGCTCAGGCAGAACTGGGAGGAGGTGCAGATTTTCCTCAAGGTGGATCTTGAGAGGTGCTTGTCTGACCTGCTGCCATCAGAGACAATAAAGTGGTGCCCTGTATAGCTTTTTTGGCCTCTCTGAATCCAAAGTGAGCCTGCCAGGAGTTGAGATCCTGCAAAATATATGAAAAAAATGTTGAATTATGTAATAAGCCTGAAAAGATGGAAGGAATAAACAGAGTCATGTTACCAAAAAGAAATGGTCACTGTTCCACCATTTCAAGAGGTAGCATATAATCAAGAACCAATGGTATTGAAGAAATCCAAGCTGCACTGAAGAAATTGGTGAAAAACTCTTCCAGAAATTGATGGAATATAAATTGAAGTCTTTCAACAAAGTAATAACAGCATTGCAGGCACTCACTCATCTATGCTAAGAAATTTGGAAGACAGCTACTTGACCAACCAATTGGAAGAGATCCATATTTGTGCCCATTCCAAAGAAAGGTGACCCAACTGAATGCAGATATCATCAATATCACATGCAAGTAAAATCTTGCTGAAAACAATTCAAAAACAGCTGAAACAGTGCATAGATAGGGAACTGACAGAAATTCAAGCCAGAAATGGAACTAGGGATATCATTGTTGACATCAGATGGATCTTGACTTTAGGCAGAGAATACCAGAAAGATGTTTACTTGTGCTTTATTGATTTTGCAAAAACTTTCAATTGTGTGGATCATCACAAACTATGGATAACATTGTGAAGAAAGTGTTTTCCATAACACTTAGTTGTATTCATGCAGAACCTGAAACAGTTGATAAAACAGAACAATGGGATACCAAAAAGAAAGATGTGCTCCAGGGTTGCATCCTTTCATCATACTTAATCAATCTGTATGCTGAGCAAATAATCTGAGAAAATGGGTTACATGAAGAACATGGCATTAGGATTGGAGGAAGACTTATTAACAATCTTTGATATGCAGATGATACAACCTTACTTGCCAGAAGCAAAAAGGAGTTCAGTATGGATTATACTTCAGTGTAAAAAAAAAAATGAAAAAAGAAAAATTCTCACAACTACACCAATAAATAACATTCTGATTAATGGAGAAAAGATTGAAGCGGTCAAGGACTTCATTTTGCTTGAATGCATAATTAGCACTCACAGAAGCAGCAGTCAAGAAATCATAAGACATATTCTATTAGGCAAATCTGCTGTAAAAGACTTTTTAAAGTGTTAAAAAGCAAAGATAGCAATTTGAGGACTAAGGTCCACCTGACCCAAGCCTCATGTGCATGTGAAAGTTGGACAATGAGTAAGAAAGACCATAGAAAAATCAATGCGGTTGAATTATGGTGTTAGCGAAGATATTAAACGTACCATGGACTGCCAGAAGAACAAACAAATGTGGAAGAAGTACAGCCAGAATTCTCCTTAGAACTGAGGATAGCAAGACTTCATCTCTCTTACTTTGGACATATCATCCGCAGGGACCAGTCCCTAGGCAAGGACATCATGTAGGAAGAGTAGAGGATCAGGGGAAAAGGAGAAAGACCCCAAGGAGATGAATTGACATGGTGACAGCAACAATGGATTCAAACATACCAAATGTGAAAAAGGTGCAGGACCGGTTAGTGTTTTGTTGTTCTGTGAACTGTTGCGTCAGTGTTCTAAAATGACTCAATGGCATCTAACAACAACAATAGGTTGAGAAATGTTAAGTTTCTGAGTTTCCCAGAGATTAAGCAAGAAAAGGCAAAGTGGCATCTTGGCCCCCTGTTTCTATTGCCTGAGATCAGGAGGAAACTTTGTGACCAATTTCTTTTAGTTTTATTTGTTTAATTTCTACTCTTCCTTTCTAATGTTCCACAAAGTTTCTCCAATTACTCCAGACCATGATGACCTTTGCTTTTTCTGCCTGGAATTTCATTTTCTCAGTTGGATTAGAAGCTCCCAGAGGGCAGTGGATTGGGCCTCATAATTTTTGCTCAGTCCAGCATTTAGCACATTATCAGTGTTTAGGCAGTATCATCATAGTAGTGGTTTCTCATTGTCCCTTTGAGTAAGAACTGAGGACCTTTTGGGCCTTAAAATATGGAAATTAGGTATTAAATCTCATGGAGATGATGTGTAATAAATCTTGGGATTTGGCAAAGACTGTAGAGGCATATTAGCATCTGGTCAGTGATTTCAACTGATCATTTTAGAGTTGAATTTAGATTAAGATTTAGGTTCATCAGGTGCATTGGATAATGGTACTAGTGCAGAGTCACTCATTTTATCCTGTGGCAATGATTTACAAATCTCTGGGGAAAGTGACTTGGAATATGAGCAATTTCTTCTATAAGGGGTCTTTGAATGCATTATTTGAAAATGAGGTTCTGTTAACACAGTTTTATAACAGGTCAAGAATACAGAGAAATTCAAAGGGAGTTTCCTTTGTGAGCAAAGCTGTTCTGTGTTCCTGTGCCAGTTGAGTCTGATCCCTTGGCTCACTCCACACTTTCTTCTAGGGTTGTTGCAAAGGCCTAAGGGAGCATGTTGTGATGCTATCCAGAGCAACCTAACTACTCAGGTTCTGTTTAATTTATAGGACAGCTCCCATCTTGGAAAATCAGCTGCCCCTTCCCCAGTGACACATGCAATTGAGATAATAGTATCCTGATCCATGGACACTCTTAGCATGAATAAAAAATGACAAGACAGGAAATGCAAAAACTTCTCGAGAAGGATCTTAAAATTTCCCTTAGGGAAATAAGTTGCTGGATCTTGGAGCTTAGGACAATAGCTTTTGGGGACACCATGTTCAATTGGCATAGCATAGTCCATAAAGACAATATTCTACATTTTACTTTGGTGAATAGCAACTGGGGTCTTATGAACTAGTGAGCAGTCATCTAAGGTGCAACTATGAATCTCTTCTCATTCAGAGGAAAGAAGAGCTATAAAAAATGAATACGCATGGAAACAATTAATCCAATGGACTAATAGACCATGGGAACATCAGTCTACATGACCCTGAAACTTAAAAAGCCAGATAGTGCCTGGCTGCCACTACTAACTTCTCTGAAAGGGATCACCCTAGAAGACCCTGGATAGAGTGGGAAAAAATTGGAAACAAGACTCAAAATCATAAAAAAGACTAGGCTTACTGGTCAGATAGACTTGTGGAAACCCAAGACAATTGTTGTTCACTTTCAGGTTTGGAACTTAACTTTCTCCCATAGTTCAATTTCTAGCCAAGCAATAAGTAGGTCTATAAGGAGAACAAAACTAGCAAGAACAGCCAACCATTTGAGATCAAAAGGATAGCATTTACCTAATAAAGAAGTTCAGAAAAATTGGGAAAGGAGGAGGAATGGAAACAAGAAACAAGGGGTGGTGGTGGTAATGGGCTGTTACGCAGAGGGGATTATCATCAACGAGATGAAAGTATGTACATGCTTTTGAATGCAAGATTGATGATCTGCTCTGGAAACTTCACCCAATTTACAAAAAATGTAAAAAAAAAAAAACCAAAAAACTCCCCCTCAGGAAAATCTGTCCATGTTCCGTCCTCCACTTAGATGTTATTCTGCTGAATAGGACAGTAGGGTTGAATAATACAGGGATACAAGCCCTGCTCTTTGTAAATAGATGTAATTCCCATCCGTGACATGTTTATTTTAGATATCTGTGTAGTAATAGATCCTGTTGCTTGTCTGGCCTGGTAATCAAGTATTTGGGGTGGGGGTGGGGGGGTGGGGGGGGGGATGGAGCTGTGGTAGAAGTAAATATACCCAGAATCCTTTTCCACATGAAGCATATATGATATGAGTTTTAGCCAATCCTCACCCAGACCTTCATCAGTCCCATTATGTGTGAGCTGTGACTTCATCACCCAGGTCACCTAGGAGGTGACACAGCTGGGGCAGAGAATTCAAGTCTTCTCCCAGCTCCTAATGGCTGAGGTTGAAACAGGGGCTAGTTTATTCCCAAATGGTGTCCCTTGGCTTTATGCCCTATTTGCTATGCTCTTTGTATTTTTTCTCTTTGTCATGTTCTCTCCCTTCTTACTTGAGATTGATCAACACATAAAGAAATGTGAGTATCATGATGGCCTTATGACAACTGGGAAACTATAATGAGTATGTTAGGGAAGGAGAAGGGTTTTATTATAATATTTGTTGTTGTTGTTAAGTGCCGTCAAGTCGATTCTGACCCATAGTGACCCTGTGTAGGGTTTCCAAAGAGCTGCTGGTGAGTTTTAACTACCATTAAAAGAGGCTTCAGTAACTTGAGCTAAGAGTTCTTAGGAACTGTAGTCATATGTGAGTATGATTAAAATCCCCAGGGGACACATACCAGGACTGGGCTAGGATATCCTCTTCTGGTATACTTGTGATTGTTGTTAAGTGCTTGTGGATATGAGGAAATATTGGGACCCTGATTGGACTAAGGATAATAAATAGGTATAAAAATAAAGAGAGTCCGGAAGAATCTGAGGATATGTGAAGGAGTTTGCAGATGTTGGTCTTTGACTCAGAGCACTTTGTTTTAGTCTTGCTAAGATGCAGATATTCTCTGCGTGCTGTTGTGTATAAGGATGAAGATAATCATGAGATAAAGATGGACCAACTGGCAAGGTCAGGTAAGTACCTTTTGCCCTTCACCTCTTGGATTTCTGGTCATAAACTCAGGTTTAGTCAGTTCTATGGTCTATGTGAAGGTACCTGGAGACCTCATGCCCAAATCTGGTTTCAGTAAAACATCCCTTCATGTTCTGTACATGACTCCTCCTCCCTCTTAGTTTAGTCTAAGAGCTCTGAACCTTCTCTGTAGTTAGATAATTTTTCAAGTACAGGTTGGAGCTGAGTCTTCATTAACTCCTGTGGGTGAGAAAAGTTTCTCTTTTGTTGTTTATAGTTGTGATGTTTATTTTCCTGTCAAATTTCCTTCTCAAGTGATTAGTGACATGCTGCCATTTTTCATGCTAGACAATGGAAAGAAAGGTGACTCTGAAATTTTTCCAGGCAGTGGTTATACATTTGATTTGTGATAGTGATAAGAGTAGGGCTCTAGAGATGAGGCCACCAGGGTCAATAGCGTGGGGAGATTGAAAGTCCTTTTTTTTTTCTGGGAAAGTCCTTTTTTTTTTCTGGGTGACATTCTGACCATCTTCTGACCAAAATTCCTGCAGATGTGTATATGTTAAGAGACTTGCCTCTTCAGTTAAGGTTGCCTCTGCCTTCTTTTGTGCTATGACTCCCTGGTGACATCACAAAGAGGAAACACTGTATTCTCATGTTCTTTCTGTTAACCACATCTCTCCCTTGCTATGAATGATAAATATACAGATACTCTTGACCAGGGTTCCCGAAGAAAAAAATCAAAATGCCTAGTCTGTAAAGGGTTATTGTGATACTTTGAAATATGCAAAACAGATTAAAAATAAATATCTGGCTAAATAACTATTTGTATATAGGAATTAAAAATAATAATAATTCAAAAGAAAACTGGCATTACCTATTTAAATTTGTCACATCCCCAACACAACCAAAGTATATGGTGGTTGCAATTGTAGGTAACCAGAATATGTAGTCCAATACTGCCATTACATAAATGATAATGTTGTAGTTTGAAAAATTGTCTCAAATTAATCAAGAGGTCATTCCTAGTCATTTATGCAAATGTATCCACTTCCCCAGTTTATGCTCTACTTACTGCTCTGATGATGTTTTTGGGACATTTGTTTGCTCTTGTTGTAAAATGCTGTCAAGTTGGTTTCAACTCAGTGACCTCATGTGATGGAGAACAACTGCCTCATAGAATTTTCTAGTTTGAAATCTTTATGAAAGCAGATTTCCAGGTCTTCTGTGGAACTGGTGGGTGGTTCAAACCACCAACCTTGTGGTTAGGAGCAGAGCATTTAACCATTCATTATCAGGGTTCTTTTGTATGATCTCGGTGTTGCTTTTAGGTACTACTGAGTCAATTTTAACTGATAGCAAACCCATGTACCACAGAACAAAAACATTGCCTGGTCCCAAATTCACAAATCAGAAGAACCCTGAATAATGTTTACACAAAGAGATTGAATAAGTGACTTTGTCTGAAATTTTTCCTATTCCAGCAATGAATGAATAAGGATAAATAGACAAGTTTATTATCCAGGGACTCTTGTGTATGAGCAAGGAGCTGTGAAATGAATACTGCTATCTTTCATGAGATCTCAGAATGTCAGTGGGTTCTTATCTCTCTCATACGTCAGCCTTGCCTTTTGCAAGGTATTTCTGTCATTTCTCTGTGTCCTCACAGATATTGGGTAAATCATGGGTTTGTAAATTACTCCTTTCCCACAAGCCCCTTCTCAGTTACTGATGCACACCCTTCATACTACCATGACCATATTTCCCAAGTTTGAATGTTACTTCTTTGAACTGTCAAGTGATTTTTGTGCTAATTCTTCATGTGCACTGAAGTGTGAAGAATCAGGTGAGATGCTAAAATTTGGACATTAGGAAGTAAACTTTTTCCAACTTTAAAAGATTTCCTAACACATGTGTAGTTTCTTGGAGCTAGATAGCAGGTGTGATAAAAACATTATCTCAGATGTCTTGATAAACTCATAAAACATAAGCGTTAGAAACATTAGAGCTGACATAGACAGAATCTGCTACAGTCTTTACGTTAATAAAAGAGAAAACTTTTGCTCTGTCCTGTGTAAATGAAAGTTATGAGCTTTTGGTGAAAACTGACTTTTAGAATTCAGGCAACCATTTCTGTATAGGAACAATGTATAAAGTTTGAGATTATCTACAAAATATTTTGAGAATTAGGACAAAACCACCAAGAAAGAGTTGGTCTGGCATGGAGGAATGAATGTTCTGGAACAGTTTTCCTCTCTTCCATTCCTTGTGAATTCAGCTTGATATATACACATTAATCTCTTGTGATAAATATTTGCCTGACTATGGGTCATGGGTCATATTGTCCTCTTCCTACAGGATTTTTCTAAGGTGTTTTATTATGCACCAAAGTTTTTATAATTATTGTCTCTTGCACTGTTTCTGCTGTCTAAAATGGTGTTGCTATTCTTCTGGGTTGCAGGTGTATCCAAATAATTTTCTATTTGTTCCAGGCTGTCCTGTGCAGTCCCCAAGGAGAGAAACTCCGGGAGGCAAGGAAGATGGTTTAGGAAAAGATCCCTCACTACAGGTGTGAATAACAAGAGAGTGCTGGGAATCTGAACCCCACATCTGTACCCCTGGAACCTCAGTTTGAGAGTGGTTGAGCCAATAAGGAATCCCCTTTGCCATTACATTTTAAAAAGAGAAGGTTCCTGAGACCCTCATTTTCTATGTTTGCATTAAAAGAACAAATGACAATAAATATTTTAAGACTCTCAGAAAAGTTCTCTGTTAACCAGGAATTCTTTGTTTCTTTTGCCTAATCATCTTTTGTGGTGGTGTGCTGTTGAATTGGTTCCAACTCACAGTGAGTGACCGGTGTTGGGTTTCTGAGGCTGTAAATTTTTGTGGGACAAAAAACATCTCATCTGTCTCCTTGGGAAAGGCTAGTAGATCTGAACTGTTGACTTTGAGGCTAGCAGCTCAACATGTAACCACTACGCTATCAAGGCTCCTTCAATTGTCTGTCTCAAACAGACTTCCTCTATTCAGGACATATTCAGGTTAATGATCTACCATATAGTCTCCTAAAGAACATGGATTCATTCTTTCAGGTGAAGAGACGCTCATGGTCACTGTGCTATTGTGTGTTTGGAGTAAATTTTGGACCACAGCTGAGTTCCTTCTCTCCTTTCTCTACTCCAGATGATTGCTATGAAAAATTACTTGAACATTCTAAAATATTCTGTCCAGATTGCACTTTTTTTCTTATATAAGTGCCATGTTCTCCCCTAACCTACACTGTGTATGTTTTCATGGAGATGGTTGAGTGAGAAAGGAATTGCTATAGATTTTCCTATTCTACACAAAGTTTCACAGACCAAATAATATTGACACCAAACTACTAAGCTAAACAACAACAACAACAATTGGCTACTTTATTGTTTAATGATTACCTTAAAAAATTGACCGGTGAAAGCTGACACAACAAATTCGATTCCCGTTTGACACTTTCTACACATTGTTGTTGTTCAGTGCCATCGGTTACATTTTCTACGCAGCAGTAACACTCTCAATTCTGTTCTGGTTTCTCCTTTGCCATTATTTTTGCTTTCCTGACAGCCTCCGCCCCCCTCCTCACCTCCACCTCTACCTCCACCCCCGACAGTGTCATCTTTGCTTTAGGAAAAATGTCAACAGTTTAATTTCAAATAGATGACCGTGTTTTGTTTTTTTTCTTTTTTATTAAAAGGAGCACAGTATCCACAAGTGGTATTATTTATTTTATGAACCAATAGGTTATTTAGTTGGAAGGTGATTTCCAGGAGGCATGTCAGTGCAAAGCTTAAAAGGTGTCTCTCAGGGAAACAGCCTTGGGAGTTCCCGAGATACAGTAAGTTTGGTGGTGGTGGTGGTGTGCAGTGGAGTTGGTTCGAACTCACAGAGACACTGTATAGGGTTTCAGAGGCTGTAAATCTTTATGGGTGCAGAAAGCCTCATTTTTCTCCCATAGAATGGCTCATAGTTTCAAATTGCTGACCTTGAGGTAGCAACTTGACTGGTAACTACTATGCTACCAGAACTCCCACTTAAATTTTTGTTTTAGTTTTGCTCTGAAGTTTTTTGTTTTTGTTTTTATGTTTATTTTTAAATCAAATTTTACATTCATATAATTTAAGAAGCTACATTATTCTAGATTTTTTTATTAAGAAAATACTAGTATCCCCATTCTACTTTTTTCCCACAGCTAAGCCTTTTTTGAAACTAATTGTGTCTCTCTTCTCCGGTGGTTATGTGCTGTGGAGTTGGTTCCAAGTCATAGCGACCATGCATAGTGTTTACAGGAACAGAAAACCTCATCTTTCTCCCACAGAACAGCTAGAAGTTTCGAACTGACCTTAAGGTTAACAGCATAACTCATAACCACTACACTTTTGATTTAAATCCAAGCCCATAATTTTCCTTGGCTTAGTTCTGGAACACACCACTCAGTTTTAAACTCCATAATATATATAGGCTAGTGGAAAGTAGTCATTTTCAAGACAAACAGTTACGGGGTTGTTGCATGGAGAGATCTGAAACAAAAGTCCATGCTGATAAGATATTTAATTAGAAACAAAATTAGATATACCTAAAGTGAAACTTGGGGGCCTGAAGACTACAACTCTCTTCTTCTATTTGAATGTCTACTCAATCAATACAACCTCTTTCAGAAAAATAGAAGGTGAGGGAACACCTCCCATCTCATTATTTGAGACCAGGGTTATACTGATACTGAGAATGAAATATCATATGAACCTGGACACAAAGATCCCCCAATGAACTATTAGCTAGTCAGTTATACCAGGAATGCAAGGCTTGATAAAATTTGAAAATTGATTTTATAATTCACCACCAGACAAAAGACATGATTTTCTCAGTAAAGATATGATTTTCTTAGTAGATACAGAAAAAGCATATGTCAAGGTTCAGTATCAGTTTATTAATACTTTCAGCAAACTAGAAAATGAAGAGAATTTCTTTAACTAGATAAACTATGTGAAAGACACTTATTAAATCTTCCCAGCATCCTCAGAGATGGGTAACATTATTACAATTTAATGGAAGGAATGTTAGATATTTTACCTAAAGGGGCAAAGCTAAAATGTAAACAATCTGGGATTCTAAAATGATCAGTTTGATTTCAGACCTTTTTAAAAATTTGAATTGTCTCAGAGGAAGGTACTGGCCCCATGCAATTGGATGTGAAAATTCCATAGATATTTTAGTTGGCAAAAAGCTAAACTTAAGCCAAGACTACAATGTTATTTCTAGTAAAGTATTAATGCACAGGCTGAGTTTATTATTGTGCAAGTGAAATTACATTTGTAATATGAAATTCATAGCTTGGGCTTCATTCTCTGACCAAACGTCCAGATAACAGTACACCAGAGAAAAGGCATTAAAATGGAAAAAGAAGAAAAATATAGAACATATCAGAAGTGTTTACAATTTTTCTTTTGACACAGAAAGACATTAGAAATAGAAAATCATTATCCTTTAAAACAATAGAGGACATAATGTCCTGAAAACAAGTTATCAGAATGAGTGCTTGTTTGGGAAAAAAGTGAAGGCAGGAGAATGACAAAACATGGAGGTGACAAATGTGAAGCAGGAGCACACTTTGCAGCTATGGTAATGCGCCCAACAAGAAGTGGTGGAAGATGGAGCTAGGTGAGGACAGGACCAGTGGGGATGAGCACATGAATTAATTGGTGAGCTTTTAGAGAGCTCTGATATAGATGGTACTTGTAGATTGTGTAGGAGAAAAAGTGTAAAGGGCATTTCTATTGGTATTTGAATGGATTTTACTAACTAAAAGCAGTCTTGTCATAGAGGAAGAGTTTTGTGGGCCAAACAAGGTCCAAATATTCAGTTTTAAATTTGATGGGTCATTAATATATCCAAGTGGGAGCCTCTAATTGGAGAAGTATATATATATATATATAGTGTGTTGTTGAGCCGATTCTGACTCATAGCAACCCTATATAGGGTTTCTGAGGCTGTAAATCTTTATGGGAGCAGAAAGCCTCATTTTTCTCCCATGGAATACCTGGTGGACTCAAACTACTGACCTTGTGGTTAGCAGTCTAACACATAACCCACGTGATGTTACCAGGACTCCGTATATATGGGACTAGAGACACAGAAAAGTAGTAGTAGGAGGAGGAGAGAATGAAGAAGAGAAGCGGTAAAAGAAGCAGACAAAGGAGGAGAGGGGAAAGATGGAGGAAAAGAAGGAGGAAAGACGATTCCTGGGTTGGAGATACAGAAGAGATTGCTTTGAAATAAAAGGAACTACTTGTCAGTAGAAATGTTAAAGAAAAGTCTGGGGTTATCTGTCAGAACAGCTATGTTCTGGACAAAAAGTTAAAGTAGTCTGCAAAAATCCTTCTATTGTCTAGTAATTATATTAACTTGTGATTTAAAAAACTGTTGAAATTCCAATTTATTCGATGCTGGTAAAAAAATATGTGAAAGTCTATTAAGACTATGTTCAGAATCACCATGGGCTATTGGTCTCTTGTGTCTGCATCTCTCTCATTGGATGTGTTCTGTATGCAGCTTCTTTTCTTTATAGGTGTCCCTGCAGCTTCTGAGGATAGATTGCTTCCTTTATTAAAAAAAAAAAAAATGTATTTCATACTTTTTTCATTATTTTTTACTGATTATTCTAAATGTCCGTTTTGAATGCCTTAAAAAATTTGAATGCCTTCAAAATTTTAAAACTTTTTCTCTATATCTGGACTTTTGTATATCTTTCCTATCTATAACTTCCTGTGCCGTAATTCTGATTATTTCTGAGTGTATTTCTTTTACTCTTGGTTGTTTGCTTACCTATCTTACACATTTCTTGCAAATATTATTTATTACTCTGTTTCTTTACTTTGGAGTGAGGGAATATGACTCCACAGCACTGTTGTCGTACTCCCCAAAATGTAATCCTGTGAGTCGGTTCTAAAATCAGATACCAAACAAAAAGCTCACTAAGTATTTAAAGCAGGAAGGGGTTTACTACAGGAAATTATATGTTTACTAAATTCTCACCAAGAAGTTTCGAAAGCCACAGGAAACCACTGCTAAATGTCACAGATGTGACAAGTCCAGGCCAAGTGCAAAGGCTCCTGCAAAACTTAGTCTCCCATGAATAAATCTCTTTGGTGGAATCTAACCCCAATCCTTCCAGTATTGTGGAAAATATCATTCCCAGACTCCTAGGTCCCTGTCTTTAGGGAGAATAAAAGGAGACGGAAATAGTGAGGGGCTGATGAAGAGACGATAGTCATTTATTTGGTACAAAGGGGAACTCTCTGGTTACTTCAGCAGAAACCCAATAATCCTGCCACAAGGCTCCTCTAGTGCTTTCTGCTGCTGCTCCTCACTATGACTCCTCAGGTTGTTGGTCAGGAGAATTTAGTGTAGGCCATATACTATGGCAAGATCTAGTTCTTTTAGCAGTTAATTCCAAATATGGAGACCACCCTTTCTCTTATCTTGTGAAAAGCACATTACAATCACATTGATTTCCCTTGAATCTTATGTGAGGGACATCAACATTCTGTTGTTATTGTTATGTGCCATCCAGTTGGTTCCAACACACAGTGACCCTTATAGGGTTTCCAAGGAGCAGCTGATGGGTTTGAACTACCAGCCTTATGGTGAACAGTACTGTGACTATTCTACAGCACCACACCAGTAGTCTAATTAGTCTTAATTTCCTTCTCAGAAAACCATTGCTCTTATTTTTCAAAGACACTCTGACCAATGATATACTAGATGTATTTACTAAAAATTACACATTTCAACCCAATTTTTAAATTGTGATCTAAATTGAAATTCTCCATGCCCAATGGGTTAGTTGTTGTTAAGTGTTTTCAAGTTGGTTCTGACTCTTAGCAACCCTGTAGGGTTTCCAAAGAGTGGTTGGTGGGTTTGAACTGCTGGCTTTGTGGTTAGCAGTCCAGTGGGATTCCTGGTGTAGCACTGTAGGATTAGCAATGGACTGTGAGCCACAAGATCAGCAGTTCAAACCCACCAGCTGTTCCTCGGAAACCCTATACAGGGTCGCTATGAGTCGAAATCAACTCAAAGGCACTTAAACAGCAACACTCCAGTTGTGGCGCTGTAGAATAAAGCTCAGGACCACGAGGTCGGTTTGATACACAAGGTTGGTGTTCAAACTCACCGTTCACTCCTAGGAAACCCTATGAGTCAAAAACGACTTAACAACACTTAACAGTCCAGTGCTTATCCTATACTTCCATGCCAGAACTTATATTTGTAGAATCAAAAGTTTGTTTTGGTGATTTTTCCAGGCCAACAGGTGCTACCTCTTATGTTAGTGATGCCATAGAATAAAATTGCCAGAACTACATCAGTTGCCATTAACTTGATAAAGCAATGATAAAGATAATAGGATAAGAGTAATGGTGCCATTGATCTTCATTAATCATTTAAACATCAACAACTCTGCCTTTTTCACCCTTTTAACTATTTCATATTTTGGATCATTAAGTTAATTGTAAAGTTTCAAACATTTATGTTTTCAAATGGGTGGTGTGCCATAGAGTTGATTTTAACTCATAGCGACCCTGCACAGAGGGTTTCTGAGGCTGTAAATCTTTATGGGAGCAGAAAACTTCAACTTTGGGAAAATGATTATGGGAGCAGAAAACTTCATCTTTGGGAAAATGAAGTTCTATAAAGACAGGTCTGTTTAGTAGAAATTCAAATTCACTCTGTGAACAAGGCTGCTTTGTGTCCTTATAAGTTTTTGTACTGTACGTATGTGCATAGATCACCTGGAAATTTAAAGTGACAGTTTCCATTTAAAACCAAACGCCACCACTCGTCTGTCAGTTTGTCATACTGTGGTGGCTTGTGAGTTGCTGTAATTCTGAGGGCTATGTCACCAGTATTTTAAATAACTAGCAGGGTCACCCATGGTGGACAGGTGTCAGATGAGCTTTCCGATAAAGACAGACTAGGAAGAAAGAGTGATGAACTACTTCCGAATCTTTAGTCACTGAAAACCTTATGAATAGCAGAGAAACACTATCAGATACAGTGCCAGAAAATGAGTTCCTCATGTTGGAAGGCACTCAAAATGTGACTGGGGAAGAGATGCCTCCTCAAAGTGGAGTTGACCGTGATAACGTGAATGGAGTAAAGCTTGTGGGAGAAAAGTCTGCAAGACCTTCATTTGCTGATGGGGCACAAATCAAAAGAAAGAGAAACAGCTGCAAACATCCACTGAAAATCAGAACATTGAATGTACGAAGTATGAATCTGGGAA
>NW_006409180.1:138903-143339 GCF_000296735.1 Chrysochloris asiatica
TTGGAAATGTAAAGGTAGACGTTTCATAGCAAGGAGGGGAGTGATTAACTTTAGGAGTTAGTCTAGGAGCGGAGGTCCCTGGGACCACCAATGGCGAAGAGCAGAGAGCAGGACCCTACCCAGAGAAGCAGTGATGCCTGAGATGGCAGCAGAGACGATAACTTGGAGAGATGGAACAGCTGGGGACTTTAGAGACAGAGAGAGGCTCTGTGTGCTGACGACTGGGGGCAGGCTTGTAGTGTATGAGGTGATTGTAATCATGGCAATGAAGTGATAGATGATAGGATGAATGTAAAACTAATGTTCTCCCATGTAAACTATCAAATAATTCACAATAAAACATTAAAAAAAAAAGAAACTACTGTAAAGTTTATATAGAAAGGCAAAACAC
The DNA here is from genome assembly GCF_000296735.1 of Chrysochloris asiatica. Taxonomy (NCBI): domain Eukaryota; kingdom Metazoa; phylum Chordata; class Mammalia; order Afrosoricida; family Chrysochloridae; genus Chrysochloris; species Chrysochloris asiatica. Next base: position 139,295 of record NW_006409180.1, read on the forward strand.
CCAAAAAAAATCAACATAACACTGAAAAAGAAATAAAGTTAGAGGACTTCAAGACTTACTATAAAGTTACAGTGGTTAAGACAACATATTATTGGCAAAAGAATAGACAAATGATAGACAAATAGACAAATGAAACAGATTAATGAGCCCAGACATAGACCAACAAAATATAATCTACTCAACTGATTTTAAATAAATGCATAAGTCAATTCATGAAATAAAACGTAGTCTCAACATGTTTTAGAACAAGTGGACACCCACAAGCAAAACAAAAAATCTAGACAGAGACCTTACAGACATGCTACACACAGACCCTCTACAACAAAGATGTGGGAGACCAAATGAAACAGAGATAGATGATAATCCTGGAACCCTGAACTTCAGAGGAAAGGTTAGAGAAGTGGATTGAATACTTGGTGGAAGGAGAAGCTGAGCTGTAGTGGTGAAGGACGGAGATAGACTGGTGAATGGTTTACAGGCCAGATGTGTGCTGTGTGGCCATTTCGAACTTCTGCAGGTACAGATTCACAATGGTGACAGAAAAGTCTCTCAGTCTTTTCATCTTCCTTCATCCTGGTTTCGTTTAGTGTGTTGTTTTTTGCTTTGTTTTCTTTCTTCTTTTACTTACGACTCTTTTCTATAGTTCTATTTTCTTGTTTTCTCTTATTTAGTTATTATGTTCTTTTTTCCTATTTTCTGACTGCTTTTTTCTCATTTATTATTGTCTATTCTTTGTTGTTATTTGCTTGTTTGTTTTGTTTTGCTTTGTAGCATGTGGGTGTGTGTGCTTTCTGTTCTTGCCCCACCTGAAGGGAGATAGAAACCATAACCATATAGCCCACACACAACTATACCCTCTGTAGCTCCACCTCATGGACTATAATGAATCTCAGATTCTACACCACCTGATCAATGATCAACAGCAGCTAACACCAGCCAAACCCACCCTAAACTTAGCTGCATATCCACCAAGTAGGAGTTGGTGAGAGTTTAAGAGCACACCGACAGATAATCATCAATTAAACACAAACACAACTATGTCACAATGTCTTGGATACAACAGACAATTTAAGTTCACATGAAGAAACAAAAGAGAGTAACTCAAACAAATGAACATGATGTAGAGCCAGAAAATGTTTCTGAGGAAGAAAAGGTAATGGAACTACCTGGAAAGTATTCAAAAGAGTGAGATTTAGGTACATTCAATGGATTGAGAGAAAATGAAAAAAAAAATAATAAAAACAAAGAAAACACAGAAAGAATACTGCTAAAAAATAAATGAAGCACCAACCATTCTTCCAACAATTCTCTCTACTCAACTGGGTTTGATAATTCTTTGCAATGGCTACATAGAACTCAGACACAATACTAACAGTTATGAGATTTATTAGGGAAGTTAACAGATTACAATTCAGGGTCAGAAATGCTTTGGACATAGCAAGTTGTTCCAGTCAGCTACTGATAAGTGCCCACAGGACACACCACTCTAATATAAGCTACAACCTGAAGGCACTCAGTTCTAGCTCTGTGGGTCAGCAAACATAGCAGCCCCCAAGTAAGTGTCTGGAGGCACCATACTCTACAAGCAAGCTTCTTGCATTAAGCCACTCAGCTTTACTTGCTCTGTGGGTGAGAAGTCCAGTGCTCTGTCTTGTGTTCTAGTTCTTGGTTCTGCTGCTGCTGTTCCTCTGCCATTCCTCTGGTGTTACAGCTTTCTGTCACTGAGTCAAGGAGGTTCAATGTGCAGGGATCTCAGGGTACAAAGGATACACTCCATTCCTAGTGCGTCTTCTTTGATGGTAGGGAGAGCCCCTCTACTGCCTCTGAGATGGTTCATTTTAAATGCATGCTAGAGTTCCAAGTTTTTACAATTACAATGAACTCTGCTACCATCTAAAGCTGAATCATGTCATCCTATCAGTATCTTCTCCCACCTTCTCTTACCTAGAAATGTTGTCTAGGAGTTTCAGACTATCACTAACAGAGACATTAGTTAATTCACTACACACACACACACACACACACACACACACACAAAAAAAAAAAAAAAAAAAAAAAAAAAAAAAAAAACTTTAAAAGAAGTCAGGAAAACACTACAATAAAAACAGATAAAAACTTTACAAAGCCAAAGACAAGGAAAGAATCCAGAGAGTAGCTGTGGAAAAATAAAAAGTTACCAACAATGGAGAACCGATAAAACTGAGCTGGGATTTCTCAGCAGAAACCATGCAGGCAAGAAGACAATGGATGCATATAGAGAACTCTGAAAGAAAGAAAAAGTGGCAACCAAGAATTATATACACAGCAAAGCTGTAATTTAAATATGCTGGTGAAATGAGGACCTTTCCAGAAAACAGAAATTAAAGGAATTTGTAATTGCCAGACCACCTTTATAAAAAATACTACACGGGGTTCTTTGTACTGAGAACCAACAACACCAGACAACAACCTGAGATTAACATATATGACAACATCATCCAGAACTCAACCCAAATCTAGAAGTATTTAAAATAAAACAAATCTGTTGTTAAGTGCCAACAAGTCAGTTCCAACTCATGGTGATGCTGCATAGGGTTCTGAGGAGGAACTGGAAGGTTTGAACCATCAACCTTGCAGTTAGCAATCCAGTGCTTACCCTATAGTACCACACCAAGACTCCTATAAGATGTAAAATAGGGAACCAGAGATTTCAGTTTATAACGAAGACAACAACAAAGCAAAAAAAAAAAAGGAATAACGTAGATACAGAACTTCCACATAGCAAGGAAGTCAAATTGATTTCAAGATAAAACAGACTGTTTAAAACTGGAGAAGGAATTCATAAATTGCAGGCAACTCAAAGAAACTTAATACACATTCACATCAAAATAAAAAAGAGGAAAATCAGAACGATTTAGTGAACATTAAAATAGCAACAATGAAGAAAATGAAAAGGAAACCCACAAATACAATGAATACAGTGCAGAAAACTATGTGGAACAAAGAAACCAGCAGCACCACAAAGAACACAAAGTGAAAAGACAGCAATCAATTCATACCTACAGATAATTACACAGAATATAAATGGACTAAATTAACCAGTCAAGAGACAGAAAGTAGCAGAATGGATAGGACAAGAGGGATCCTTCAATATGCTGCCTACAAGAAACACAAATTATAGACAAAGACAAAAAAAAATAGACTAAAAATCAAAGGATGGAAAAAATTATATTAAGTTATTTGAGGACTAAGGTGTGCCTGACCCAAGCCATGGTGTTTTCAATCACCTCATATAAGGAAGATTATAGAAGAATTGATACATTTGAGTTATGGTGTTGGAGAAGAATGTTGAAAGTACCATGGACTGCCAGAAGTAAAAATAAATGTTGGAATAAGTACAGGCAAAATATTCCTTAGAGAGAACAAACAAGATGGCGGATCAGGTGGACGTGTAGTAAAGAGCTCTGCCAACAACAACACAGAATACCTGACCAAACAGGCTCAGGGGATGGTCCCAGAACTCTGAACCACATATAAAGGAATATTTAGAAGGTTGGAAGACTTACAGCTGGTGAATTTGTGGCAGAAGCAAGAAATCTATTGCTTTCTAGTTCGGGACACTTGGCTGCCCCAGGAGCCACCATCTTGGGTGTGACCACGTTGGGGAAGGATCAGAGCAGCCACAGACAGACGCCTGGCAGAACTGCTGAGATAAAGGTGTAGACATTATTTTCTTTTGGTAGCTGTTCTTTGGTCCCTTGCTGTCTGTGCACCTCCATTCTGGTGACTATAGGGGTGCCTGAGCTAGTGGGCACCCCACCCCACCCTCAGAGGGTTCTACTACGCATGTGCACAGATCTCCTCGAAATTTAAAGAGACAGTTTCCAGTTAAAACCAAATGGCCACAGCCGGCCCTGATCTGTTTCCAACTAGAAAAAAGGCCTGAACGGGGACTGTGGAGCGGGACAAGCAGACAAAAGAGGAAATAGGCCTAAAATTAAATGCTAAGTTACGTCAAAAAGACCAACAGAGGTATCTCAGAATTTCTCAGGAAGAAGAGTGAAAA